>NW_024068658.1:0-114080 GCF_009389715.1 Phoenix dactylifera
GTCTGGTCAGAGAGGACCGTACTCATATCTTGACGTCTCGAACATCCCTATAGCCGGGGCATCCCGACGTCTCGGGGCATCCCGACGAACCGGGGCATCCTGACCTTAGTCGAGGGAATTTCGCGCCAAGTCGATGTTTCGTCGTCCTGCAATTCTTCCCGGGGTCGAGGGAGTTTGGGACTCTACGGTCGAGCCTCGAGGCATCCCGATTTTGGCCGGAGAATCTGAGGATCACAGACGACCCAATATTAGAAGAGAATTACAGCCATCAAGATAAGAGAATTGTTTGCGAAAAGGAAGCTGAGTCCATTGTCCTGATTGTCTTGAACCCCTAGGGGTTTTACTGGTAGTACATTCGTAGATTCTCGGAGTTCCAGCTTCGCGAGATCAGGGTCCCCTCTAGGGACTTTAATTTATACGCCCCTGATCGTTGTACCCGGGCGATCAGATACGGCCCTTCCCAATTTGGGGCGAGCTTTCCTTGCTCAGTCGGTTGAGAAGCCTCGGCTCTCCTGAGGACGAGGTCTCCCACTTTGAAGAGCTTGGGCTTGACTCTAGAGTTGTAGTATTGGGCCGTTCGCTGTTGGTATCTCGCCATGCGGACCCGGGCAACCTCTCTTGTCTCTTCGACGAGGTCCAAGTTGCTCCTGAGCTGGGAAGAATTGGTGTCGGGGTCGTAATGCTCCACCCTTGGAGAAGGCAGGCCGATCTCCAACGGGATGACGGCCTCAGTGCCGTATGCTAGGTTGAAGGGGGTCTCTCCCGTGGGCAGTCGGAACGTGGTCCGGTACGCCCAAAGGACATTGTACAAGTCCTCGACCCACTGTCCTTTGGACCGATCAAGCCTAGCCTTGAGCCCCTGCAAAATAGTGCGGTTAGTTACCTCAGTTTCCCCGTTTGTCTGGGGGTAAGCGACTGAGGTGAAACGGTGATCAATGCCGAGCTCAGAGCAAAATTCCCTGAAATGAACATTGTCAAATTGTCGACCATTGTCAGATATAAGGATACGGGGTAGTCCGAATCTGCAGATTATGGACTTCCACACGAAGTCTCGCATCTTTTGCTCGGTGATCCGGGCGACGGGTTCGGCCTCGACCCATTTGGTGAAGTAGTCGATGGAGACGACCAGAAACTTTCTCTGTCCGGTGGCCAGGGGAAAGGGCCCCAGGATGTCGATCCCCCATTGGGCAAACGGCCAGGGGGCGATGATGGGGGTCAGCAGAGCTGAAGGTCGGCGCTGGATATTGGCGTTTCGTTGGCACCGATCGCACTTCCGGACGAAATCCGTTGCATCCTTCTGGAGTGTGGGCCAATAATATCCTTGTCGCAGGACTTTATGGGCTAGTGCCCGACCCCCCAGGTGATTTCCGCAGATCCCTTCATGGACCTCTCGGAGGGCATAGTCCGCCTCGGAGGGGCGGAGGCATCTGAGAAGGGGAGAAGTAAATGATCGTCGATAGAGTTTATTCTCGTACAAGACATACCGGGGAGCCTGGCGCTTGATTCGGCGAGCCTCCATCTCGTCGTGAGGTAGGGTTCCGTCCTGAAGGTAGCAGACGAGCCCATCGATCCAGCTTGGCTCGGAGTCGATGCACATGGTGGGCTCGGGTTCCTCCGTGCTGGGGATCTGAAGATATTCGAGCGCTGTTCCCTTGGGAAGCTCGCTCATGCGGGAGGTTGCCAATTTGGATAGCTGGTCTGCCCTGAGGTTCTCCGCTCTGGGAATGTACTGAATATTGAAGGAATTCAGGGTAGATATGAGTTCCCGCACCTTTTGGAGATACTTTTGCATGGATGGCTCTTTAGCTTCGAAGTCTCCTTGGATCCGGTTCACTACCAGCTGGGAGTCGCTGAAGGCCGTCAGGTCTTCCACTTTTAGTTCTTTCGCCAGCTTGAGCCCGGCGATGAGAGCCTCATACTCGGCCTCATTGTTCGAGGTCGGGAATTCGAGGCGCAAAGCTTGCTCTGCCACCACTCCGTCTGGACTGGTGAGGATGAGTCCGGCCCCGCTACCCCCCGAGGTCGAAGACCCGTCCGAGTGTAGGACCCATGGCTGCCTCGGGGCCTCCTCTACGGATTCGGGTGGCCTCTCGGGGTCGTCCGGAAGGGTGCACTCCACGATGAAGTCGGCGAGTATCTGAGCTTTGATAGCCGGCCTGGGCCGATATTCGAGCTCGAATTTCCCGAGCTCGACCGCCCATTTGGCGATCCTCCCCGCACGATCCGACCTCTGCAGTATTTGCTTCATAGGCTGATCGGTCAATATGGCTATCGTGTGGGCTTGGAAGTAAGGCCTGAGTCTCCGAGCCGAGATGATGAGAGCGAAGATGGTCTTCTCAAGTTTAGAATATCGGGTCTCAGCATCCCTGAGAACCCGGCTGGTGTAATAGACCGGCTTTTGGAGCTTGTCCTCTTTCCGGACGAGAACTGAGCTCACTGCAGCTGGGGAGACGGCCAGATATAAGTAAAGGATCTCGCCTTTCTGGGGCTTGGTAAGCAGCGGGGGAGAGGCCAGAAGGCTCCGAAGCTCTTCAAAGGCCTGCTGGCATTCTTCTGTCCACCGGAAGTCTTTCGGCCGTTTGAGGCTCTTGAAGAAGGGGAGGCATCGCTCGGCTGACCGAGAGACGAACCTTCCCAGGGCGACAACCCGCCCCGCGAGCCGTTGCACCTCCTTAACTGTCTTTGGAGGCGACATCTCTTGCAGTGCCCGGATTTTCTCCGGGTTGGCTTCAATTCCGCGCTGGGTCACTATGAAACCCAGGAACTTGCCCGAGGTGACCCCGAACGCGCACTTCGCCGGATTGAGTTTCATTTGGTACCTTCTGAGCTTGGCGAACGTCTCGTTGAGATCGGCTATGTGGTGTTCCGCCGCTCGGCTCTTTACCAGCATGTCGTCCACATAGACTTCCATGTTCCGGCCGATCTGGTCTTTAAAAATTTGGCTGACCAGTCTCTGATAGGTGGCCCCAGCGTTTTTCAGGCCGAAGGGCATCACCTTGTAGCAGTAGGTGCCCTTGTCGGTGATGAAGACCGTCTTCTCCTCGTCTTCTGGCGCCATTCGGATTTGATTGTATCCTGAAAAGGCGTCCATAAAAGTTAGCAGTTGGTGTCCTGAAGTGGAGTCGACGAGCTGGTCGATGCTCGGGAGGGGGAAGCTGTCTTTTGGGCAGGCCTTGTTCAAGTCGGTGTAGTCCACGCACATACGCCATTTTCCGTTGGCCTTCTTTACGAGGACTATGTTGGCGAGCCAGTCCGGATAGGAGACCTCCCGGATGAAACCGGCTCCGAGGAGCTTGTCCACCTCTTCAGCTGCAGCCCGTTGTCGTTCCGGAGCAGAGCCTCTTTTCTTCTGCTTCACAGGCCTGCTGGTCGGCCTTACCTGGAGTCGGTGGACCATGACTCCAGGGTCAATTCCCGGCACGTCCGCAGGCGACCAGGCGAAGACGTCAGCGTTGTCCCGCAGGAAGCTGACAAGGCAATCCCTCTCGCGGGCGCCGAGGCCGGAGCCGACCTGCACAGTTAGCTCGGAAAAATTTTCTTGTAGTGGGATTTGAATAAGGAGCTCACCGGGCTCTACTTGCTTCTTCCAGAAGGTGTCCCTCGCATCGAGGGTTTCTATGGGCAGCGAAGGGCCCATCGGATGGTCCGGCGCCTCGGCTGGTTGCTTTACTGTGTGGGCCGCCATGTAGCATTGCTTGGCGACCAGCTGGTCTCCGCGGACCTCGCCTACTCCTTGGTCGGTGGGGAACCGCATGAGCAAATGGCGAGTTGAAACCACGGCTCGAAGGGCATTTAGCCCTGGGCGCCCAAGGATGGCGTTGTAGACCGAGGGCAGACGGACCACCAGGAGGTCCATCCTCACAGTGCTCTCCCGGGGGGCGGAGCCGACTGTGACAAGGAAGCTAGCCTCACCTTCAACCGGGACTGCATCTCCGGTAAACCGAACCAACGGGGCATTGACTCTCCGGAGATGCCCTTCTGTCAATCCCATTTTTTGGTAGGCATGATAAAACAAAATGTTGGCTGAGCTTCCATTGTCAACTAGGACACGCTTTACATCAAACCTATTTACAATCATAGAGATGACCACAGCGTCATCATGGGGGGTTTCGACCCCTTCTAAGTCCTCGTGCGAGAACGAGATGACTTCACCAGTACGTGGGCGCTTCAGGGGTGCTCCCTGGGCGGCCGTTCCTGCCGAGGCCCGCCCGATCATGTTGATGGTGCCGGCGATGGGCCTGTTGTCGTCCGGATTTTCGGTTGGTGCGACATTCTCCGCCGGCCTCCTTTCCTCAGGTCGGTTCCTCACGAACCGGTTGAGTACTCCCCGTCGGATGAGCGCTTCTATCTCATCCCGGAGTTGGTAGCAGTCCTCCGTGTCGTGCCCACGATCTCGGTGGAAGCGGCAATACTTCCTGGGATTCCGGAGGAATCCCGTGTCTCGCATAGGAGGCGGGGGTCGGAAGAAGTCCCGACCCTCGATTTCCATTAGGATTTCGGCCCGGGGAGCGTTGACGGGTGTGTAGTTCTCATACTTTCCCGGGTACGTCCGAGGCCGTGGTGGGGACCTCGGCCGAGGAGGGGTCCTTTGCTGAGATCGCCTCTGCTGTCGGGGCGGACTTCTCAGTCTGGGAAGGTTCTTCTCTCGGCGGGGGGATCGGCTCCTTTGTCGGCCGCGCTCCTCGCGGCGTTTCTTTTGCTTCTTCGAGGCGGGCTCAATTGCCCCCCGCCTGGATGCAACTGCCTCCTCGGCCTTGGCATACTTCCGGGCTCGGGCCAACATTTCAGTGAAGTCGGCCGGGAAGCTCTTCTCGATGGAGAAGAGGAATCGGTAGGAGCAAACCCCAGTCTTCAGAGCCGACATAGCCATCGACTGGTCTAGCTCGCGAACCTCCCATGAGGCGGCGGTGAAGCGGTCCAGGTACTCCTTGAGGGGCTCCCCCTCTTTCTGTTTGATGTCGAGGAGGGAGTCTGACGTCCGTCGCTGGCGCCGGCTGGCAGCGAAGTTGGTGGCGAACTGTCTGCCGAGCTGCTCAAAAGAGGACACCGTATTCGGCTTCAGTCCAGAAAACCAAAGCCGAGCGGTCCCTCGGAGGGTCGCTGGGAAGGCCTTGCAGAGTATGGCCTCCGAGGACCCTTGTAGGGCCATGAGGGCCCGATAGCTCTCCAGGTGGTCGAGAGGGTCGGTCGTCCCGTTGTAGGGTTCCACCTGAGGCATTTTGAACCTCGCGGAAACCGGCTCATCCTCGATCTGGCGGGAGAAGGGGGACTTGGTGGTGAACTCAAAGTCTCCCTCTTGTCTTGCCTTCTTGCTGTGGAGCGCCGCAATCTGACGCTCCAGATGCTCAACTTTCCGGTCGAGCTCCCCCACCCGTGGAATTGTCGCTGTGGTTTGCGCCGGCTCACGGTGATCTGGGGCTGACTCTGCCTCAGAAAGTTGGGGTCTCCGATCGAAACCTTCTCCCGGTAACTCCCTCCGGGGAGAAGCTCGTTCTCCGTTGTTGGCTCTAGAAGAGCCATGCAAGTTTTGGCTTGGGAAAACCGGGCCGTTGGGGAGACACTCCGGCAGGGCCTGAGCCCGTGGGGGGAGCGTAGGTAAGGCTTCCTCGCGCCGCAGACTCTGAACGGCGGCGGCCAGGGCCTGGACTTGCTGTACCAAGGCGTCGAACTGTTCCGGCTGGACCTGAGGAACTGGGTCAGCCGGAGTTGGAGAATTCTGGACAGAGTGTCCAGGGCTTTGCGGGGGACGCCGGGAGATGTTAGAGGCTCCCTTACTTCTCAACTTCATGACTGCTACTCGGGCCCTTCCTCTAGCGCCAACTGTTGCTGGAAATTGGACCCGAGGGCAATCTTCGGTCGAGGAAAGGGAGCGGCGAGTTCTCACGGCGGGGCGGCGGTCCGTCGGCGAGCGGCGTCCTCCGTCTGGGGCGGTCGGAGAGAAGGGACGGCTGACCCACGCGGCGAGGCGGCGATCCGTCAGCTGGCGGCGTCCTCCGTCTGGGTGCCTGCACACGAGCCGGTGGCCGGGTTTTCCGGCGCCGGCCCTCCGACGCTCAAGTCAGGGAGGGGGCAAGTAGTGTAGAAAGGAGATGAACAGTGTCTGTAGAGTGCTTCAATCTTCCAACCCCCTCCTGAGAGGCCAAGGCTCCCTTTTATAGGCGGGGGTCGGTTTACCTGCGATGTAACAGGGCGAAGCCGTAGTACGGCTCGGCATGTCATTCGGGTCGGCGCACGGTCAGGCGAATCATTGCACTGATGTCGGCGGTGAGGGCGTCGTACAGCCCGAACTAGCACGCTATCAGGCGAATTATTGCATTGGTGTCGGAGGTATGGCCGAGATCAGAGACTTATCATAGTTGACTAGACTCTGCTGGGCTGATTTGCCGTGGAGAGCTGAGAGTCCGTAGATGACAGGAGCCATGCGCATTTATTGTGGAGTAAGCCGGAGATCCGCATTTATTGTGGAGTAAGCCGGAGATCCGCATTTATTGTGGATTAAGCCGGAGATCCGCATTTATTGTGGAGTAAGCCGGAGAGTTGCAGCGACCATGCGCAATAAATGCCAGAGGGGCGTCAGGGTATGGTCCTCGGCCAGACCTCAGAGGCGCACGGCCGTAGTAGGTGGCTGACAAGAGTAGACCTCGAACATCGGGGTTTTTCTTAGGTCGGAGGTCTCGAGGTCGGGCGTTCCGAAGTCGGACGCCGACTTCGGCCGTCCGGGGTCGGAAGTTGTACAGCTTCTTAGGGGCATTTATGTCATTTGGAAAAAAATCTTATTCCCCCCTCCCCCCCCCCCCCCCCCAACAATTTATACTCTTCTTTCTTTTGGTTTTTGTTTTAAAGGAAGTCAAGCATCTTAACGAGCATTTGGCTCTCAGTATTTTACAGAAATAAAGTCAGCATGCACTGATCATTTCACCACTACATGTCAACATTCTTCATACACACTGAAACTGTAAGATCTTTTTGGCTTTCATTGCAACTATCGAATCATCGATCTAATGATTGTCAAGCAGAAGTCCAAAACTCGGATATAACAAATTATTGTTAACCGAAGACCTACAAACATTCTGCTGTGTTGGTGGCTCAGCTTTTCTTAGATGAGAACACAGCTTGCGCTGTGCACATTGGACCACAGGAGTGCCAGTAACCGTTACTAGAGTAGGTAGGAAGCAACGGATTGTTATGATGACCATCCATTTCTATTATTTGATTTCTATGTAACTAGATAATCACATTCTTATTTTTGGCTGGTGTACTTGCTTCTTTTAGAGAGCAAGAACTAAAATCAAGAGGGTACATTTATTACGGAGAAGAATATCTACAGAATAATGGATAGTGGAGGTGGACAATGGAGAGACAAACAGATGAAGTGCAACTCAGGAGTTTGGGTTTGATGTTAGGATAGATGTTAAAAATATATGATGGGCATTTATAACCTCGAACAGAAGATAAAAAAGCTATCATATCTGGTTTAAACTACAAGCTTATGACCAAAGCTATTTTCTGACTAATCTGCATCATTGAACAATGTGAAGGGTCCTAGCTAGGATGCTGATGATGTATGGCTGTACACCAAGAAACCCTCGCCTTTGCAACTTAACTAATCTTCTTCATATTTTCATTCAATTTCTCTTGTTGTGCCGCGGCAGGATAGATTGGAGGTATACTGTGGAACAATAATTCCATTATTGGCAATAACCCATAATTCTTGAGACTAAAAATATGTCCTCATTTTCATGCATCAAAATCATAATTTTTACCACCAAAATAGGGATAGGGATAGGGATTGATGGGTAGATCTTTGGCTAGACATGCGGTAAAATTGGAGGGTAATGCAAGGAATTTTCAGAATAGATTGAGCCCTACGAGCAATAACGATGGATCTTGGGCTTGGATGCCGCTATTAGAGTGGGTAAATAGATGCTATGCTATTCGTATATTGGTTTGGGTAGGTTGGTCAGCAGATAAACTGGTTAATATTGTATTGCAGTCTAGAGAGAGTTGTAAAGCAAAAAGAATGGACAATGAGAAGAAAGGCTAGAATAAAAAAAAAATTATTGTAGAAGCACTCGATCCCATATAGGTGTAACAATCCAGGACCGCATCCAAAAAGTCAAGTCGGAAGGTATTATTTAGATTTCTCGGTCCTGTATACACGGATTCTCACATACTTTCCTCATTTAAGTATTGACATCCTTGTCAGACTAAGAATCTAAATTCATTCAAATCTGGTCGCAAGTACTACAATCAACCATGGTCAACCTTAATGAGCTCATGTTGTAGTATCCTCTAGTCCACATAGGCCATAAACCTGATATACTCTGATACCATTTATAACAATTCAGAATCTCACCTAAAATAGCTAGCTGGAAGGTACCTTTTAGGTTTTTTAGTCCTATATAAGCACTCAAGACTTCCTCGGCGAATAACCGATTTGGGATTAAATATATGCTCGCACGGATCCTCACATACTCTTTTTGTTTAAATCTTGATGTCCTTGTTAGGCTAAGAATCTAAATTCATTTAAACCTGGTCGCAAGCATTATAATCAGCCTGTGGTCAACCTCAATGAGCCTATGCTATAGTATCATCTAGTCCACATGGGCCATGGATCAGATATGTTATGATACCATTTATAACAACCTAGGATCTCACCTAAAATAGCTAGCTAGAAGGTACCTTTTAGGTTTCTTAGTCCTGTATGGGCTCGTTTGGTTTACGAGAAAAGAAGGGGGGAAAGTGTGGTCAACGGGAAAGTAATAAGATACCTCTTGTTTGGTTGGAGTTTTCAAAGAAGAAAGACGGAAAAGTTGTATTCCTTTGGGAATATAATTCCCACATTTCATGAGAAAGTTTTTTTCATGAGAAACTTGGGAAAGTTACTTTTCCATGAAATGCGAATCACTCCATTTTTACTTTTTTCCAAAAAGGCCCTTCAACATTAAAGAAGCATTAAAGATGCATTAAAGATCTAATTTTTATTAAGGGCATAATATGAATTATACATAACTTTTCTAGGAAAGTGGATGGCCAACCAAACATAAGCACTTTAGAAATTTGTCACTTTTCCATGGTCAACCAAACATGCCAAAAGTACTTTCCTAAGCATCCTCTTCCTAGGAATTTGTTTCCCAAGAATCATATTCCTAGGAGGGAAAATGCTTCTCGCGAACCAAACAAGCTCTATAAGTACCCAAAATCTTCTCGGCGAATAACCAATGTGGGATTAAATATATGCCCATATAGGTTCTCACATACTCTCTCTGTTCAAGCCCTAACATTCTCATCAGGTAAAGGATTCAAATCCATTCAAATCTAAACAGCACCACGATCAACCCGTGGTCAACCTCAATGAGCTCATGCTACATGTACTCTAGTCCACATGGGCTATGGGCCGGGTTTGCTCTGATACCATTTTTAGCAACCTAGGACCTTACCTAAAAAAGCTAGCCACAAGGTATTATTTAGGTTTCTCAGTCCTATATATACGAATCCTCACATACTCTCCCCATTGAAACTCTGACATTCTCGTCAAGTTAAAAATCCAAATCTATTCAAATCTGGTCGCAAGTATCACAATCGGCCCGTGGTCAACCTTAATGAGCCTATGATGTAGTATTCTTTAATCCACATGGGCCATGAACCACATCTGCTCTGATACCTTTATAACAATCCAGGATCATCCCTAAAATAACTAGCCGAAAAGTACTTTTGGGGTTTTTTAGTTTTGCATAAGTATCCAAAATCTTTTTAGCGAATAACTAATGTGGAACTAAATACATACATGCACGGGTCTTTACAATAGATTAGCAGCGGCTTTTCTGGTTCACTTCAAATAGGACACCTCGTGCCTATTTTCATGCATGAGGGTTTGGGTTGTCTTTCGCCCAAAAGAATGAATATTTTTTTTTCGCAATTTCGACTATTGGATAGTGCTATGAACAAATCTCAAAGTACTCTAAATATCTATCTATCTATCTGCATAGATCTTAAAGCAACTATTATACAAACAAATGATGGATTGAAAACCAAAAATTCTTTCGCACGAAGTATACAGCAACTCTAGATATGAGTTATAGAGGCGGCAATTGGATATTTGGATCAGATCAGACCCAACGAGGGCCGAATTGGGTGCGAGACCGATCAAAAAATTGGGAACCATACAATTTGGTCCCTAAAGCAAAATTATCGTAGCGATTCTTGTCGATGCGTAGGTTGGAATTTCAAAGAGACGAGCCATCATGAATGCGAAAGGAAGTTTCGAGGAAAGTTCGTGGTCGTGCATCGTTCTCTTTTCTTTTTTTTTATTTAAACATCTGTCATCCCTCTTTTTTTTTTTTTTTTTTTTTGGTACAAAATAGGAGGGGAGGGGGAGGGACCAGCCCACCCGCGTAGCAGCCCCATTACTGAGCCCCCCTTCCACTAGGAAATGTTCGATACAGGTCGCAGGTTTCGCGTACCTTTCCCGACCCGTGGGCTCACCCCACTGGGTTCACCGCCTCACGTGTGGGTACGTCACCCCAGTGCCACCTTGGTACAAGTGGAAGGAAAGCATAACCGCCAACAAGCCAGCCGAGCGTGGGGCATCCGGTCCTCTAATTTAATCGACGCCCGTGCGTTTCGAATCCGGACAACTTGGACGGAATTATCGCCCCCTTACCATCAGGCTACTACCTTGGTGGCTCTGTCATCCCCTTTGAGAGCCTAGCTGAGGCCCAGTAAAAAACTATTTCTTTCCGCGTTGGATGATAAGGAAATCAACTTCAGTGACGTGGTTAGGTCGTCTTTCTAGGAGCCCTTTTGGCCGTTTTCAGACTTTTTCTGCTGGTGGTGCCCGCATACGTCTTGTCACCTTGAGTTAAACAGCACGCCAAGTGTTTTTTAAGAAGTTTTCAGACTTTTTCTGCTGGTGGTGCCCGCATACGTCTTGTCACCTTGAGTTAAACAGCACGCCAAGTGTTTTTTAAGAAGTTAGCAACAATTTTTAATATAATATTTTTAATCCATAGTGACTAAAACTATAATATTTTAAAAATTACAGTCTTTGTAACTCCAATTGCTGCCCACTTTTTCTGAATTTAAAATAACTAGTATACTACTTTCTAACTTTTTTTATACAAGCAAATACTTCACAAGAGGAAAGACACCGCCAAAAAACAATATTCTTCCTTCCGATTTGTTTTTTGTTGAGAAGTTATCGTTCCTGGCCGGCGACGGGAAGAAATGTCTTCATGGAGGACACCGAAGATGCAATTGGTTGGCAATCCTAAATAAAATAAGAATTCAAATTAAAATAAATTAAAATTAAAATTAAAATAATTATATTTTCCGATATGTTTGATTTATTGGTGGAATCAAAATCACAATCAAAATTAAATCAAATAATAAAAAAAATTTAGATTAAATTTTAAAATTAAAATATGTTTGTTTTTATTGAAATTAGAATAGAAATAATTTTTTTTCAACCAAATAATTAAGATGGGAGTTACTTATTTTCGTTTCTATCCCACGTCCAGTTCCTACCAGCCAAACATCTCTGGATAATTTTATCTAAAATACATGTAATCATAGCCCTAATTGTTTGATGACGTGACAACAATTTAGTTTGGTAAGATAGGACTGAAATTACTGGTGGTTGTAATACTGTAGTTACTACAGGCAGAGCAGTTGATTAAACAAACATTGGGACCACTACTAATTAACCTTTCCGTTCACATCAAAGCATGGGAGGGGAAAGAATAAAAAAAAGCTACGACAGCACCGATAGATCTAGTGGAAAGAGGTACAGTTTACGATAACACAAAGCCAAAAATTATAATTAGCCTACAAAGCTATCATAAATAAAATATAATAAAAGTGTCCAATTCGCTCATCCATTAAGTAACGAAAGAAATACTGTTTCAGAGCATCTAAATCTAAATATAAATACCAAAATTTATATTTCTCAAAATTTAAAAAGTCACTAACCATAAATTTATAGTCAATTAAAGAACTAAAATTTTGTCACAAAATTACCAAGCTTGCTAGTCGAACTCCAAGTCTAGACCATCCCTCATTTCTAGTAACCCTATTCATCTAAAAAAAATAAAAATAAAAATATGTGAGCTACACAGCTCAGTAAGCAAAATATATACTATTTTACCTGATTCAGCATAAGTTTTTCTATGACACTGCATTATTTAAAAAATTAATAAATATTATGAAAATAAAGTATTTTATAGTACAATATGATAAAACAAGTCATAAAACAAATCACGTATGTCCAAATCATCAATATTTCACAAATTTGGCTCCAAGTTGATATTGCAAGCAAATTTATAAATCAATCTTTTGCTATTTAACTACATCATAATTCAAAATATTTTTCACAAATATTCGTGCTAAGGTCACTTTATACTTGTGACATGGCCCATGTTCGTAATCGACAAAGTATTAGATTTTGTATGACAATTTTATACCTACAAGTAGGGTCTATGTTCGTCCGGATGCTAGCTCCAGATGTCGACCTTGCCTAATTCTAGAGTTCACACATAGCTATTAGAGAGCCTTTGAAATAATCATATCTTTTTTATAAAAAAATATACATAAGTAGATGAAAAAATACTAAATGGCATGATAAAATTTGTGCTTCATATGTATGCTATTTTTAATAAAAGCATACATGGAACCACTTTTTTATAGTAAAGTATGATTTTCATAATACATATATTGATCTATAATTTTAAGAAAAATATAATATATTCACTAGCAAACCATACACATGAAAAATATGATAATTTGAGAAATAATGAGTATAAGATCTACTTATCTCTTCTGCCTTAGACTGTCAAAAACAAACTTCACTAGGCAAACCCGCTAAACCTATTTAAAATATTAAAAACAAAATTAATTTCAAAAAAGGGGATGTTTGACCGAGCGTACAGTAGTTTCGAGTGGGTCAAGTCTAAGCGATTCAATCAATGAATCATGGGGCTTAGACTCGATTAAGGCCAAAATTGTTCGATAGGGTTTATCATTAGTGGGTTCCAGAGACACTCAATAGGGCCAAGGGTGATTGGTCTGACAAATTGCCCAAGCATCAGGGTGGTTCTGGACATCTTAGCAGGGGTCAACTCGGGTCCTTGACAGGGGCATGAGATCCGTCATTAACATCCATAGGTTTACTAGAGAGAGAAAGAGGGTGCCCAAGCACCATGGTGGTTCAGGACATCTTAGCGGGAGTCAACTCGGGTCCTTGAGACAGGGGCATGAGATCCGTCATTAACATCCATAGGTTTACTAGAGAGAGAAAGAGGGTGCCCAAGCACCAGGGTGGTTCAGGACATCTTAGCGGGGGTCAACTCGGGTCCTTGAGACAGGGGCATGAGATCCTTCATTAACATCCATAGGTTTACTGGAGAGAGAAAGAGGGAGAAGAGAAAGAAAGAAGAGAAAGGAGAAGAGAAAGAAAGAAGAGAGAGGAGAAGAGAGAGAAAGAAAGGGAGGGTCTTCTCAGTCTTCTCTCTTTTTTTTCTACTTTTTCTTCTTTGACAAAAGAGGGGAAGAAGAAGAGGAAGAGGAGAAAGGAAAGGGTGGTGGTCCTCCGTCGAGGTGGCAATAGGAAGTGGTGGCCGAAAATGGAGAGCAGCTCAAAGTGGAGCCGGGCAACAGAAATCATCCCAAAAATAAGGCGAAACAGGGGGGGTCTTGGCTCAGTGGTTCTCGAGTCCCAACCCACTCGCCGGCGGCCGGGCTCTAGCTTCGGCCATAAGCCAATGCAGAGAAAGGAACAAAGACTTCAGCGATGATTGTCAACGATGGAGTTGGTCAAAAAAGAAAAAAAAATAGGGTCGGCACTCATGATGGAAATTCGGTGGGTTTCTCGGCTGGTAGCAATGTTTCAAGGATTAGAAAGAAGAGGTAAACAAAGAGAAGAAAGGTCCGGGCCTTACCTTAGCTCTAGCAGCCCTAGGTTTCGAATTCCTGGTCGAAGTTGCCGGGGGAGAAGGAAAGAAGACTCCCGGTGAGAGTCTTATGCCTGTTACGTGCAAATGATACACAGGGCTAGCGTGGGCCAAACCCAATCAGGCTAGTTAAGTGGCCAGAGACCGGGCGGGTCTTCACATTGTTTGAGCCCCTAATTCTTATCAGAACTCTTATCGCATGATTCTTTTTCCTCTTTGAGGGTACTAGGAACTCTCCATCTTCCAAATTGGTTTTATTTGAAAGATCTTATTGTTAAGTTCTATGAGAATAGTGCATCAAAATGTTTGAAGAGTAGCTGCTTTCTTGCAGCTAATCTGGTCATGGGCATTGTAATGTATTTGTGGTTCCTTAAAATTCAATGTTATGATATTTCCTTACCTTTAAAAAAGTTTTGCTTCCCCTATATTAAATAATTTTTGTCACGATTGTATAATTCTAATGTAGCTGAAGTTTTTGCCAACAAGCTTGTGTCCTTATTTTCACCGTATGTATGAAATTGCCCATCCCTTGAGCTGTTGATATTCCAGATGACTGTTAAAGAAGGGCTCTCAGAACATTATAACAGCTTTATAATGGTTTCTAGCCATCTACATTATGTATGTAATGTAATACATTCTAGAATAGTCCTAGCTAGCTCACTGGTTGCATATATTTATATTGCAAATACTGCCTCCAAAGTTTCGTGACATATAGATATGGAAGCACAATAAAGTTGCATAACCAAAATTACCTAGCGGCCTCCCCAGCACCATAATTAGATAAAACACAAATAAATATAAATAAAGAAAGAAACGAAGTCATGCTGTAAAATGTAAATGTACCCTATGTAGAGCAATCTCGTTAGCTTATTCATTATCGGTGATGGATATGAGTGCAGAAACCAATGGAGATATAGAAAAGCATACCATGTCAGACCATCAGATAAGCAACTTAAGGTAAATGGAAACATTAGAAACATTTACCAACACAATTGTTAGGAAATGCAAACTAAATAGGAGTGGTAGAAAGTTTATTACTAATTGGGACATTGGGGAGGGAAGCAGGAGGGAGAACAGCTTAGCTGCAACTAGGGAGGGAACTGGTGTTGTTTCCAACTATACTATCCTCAAGGCGAAAACTAATTGCAAACTTTTCGACTAAAGTAAGACTTCATACTTCTTGACGATATCTAAACCTAGTATGATCCTAAAGTTCTTAGACTATATTGTCCCAACACTTCCAGTATGACAAAGCAGCAGAATTGCACTTTTCAAGCTCGAGAGATCATCACAATACCTACGTTCGATGCCAATATATGACTGATGAACTATTGAGGCCTCAATCTTAAATATCTATACTCTTGTTTCTTGAATATTTATACTCTTCTTTCTTTAGACCTCAAGCCTCCGACAGGCTGCCTATCCTCTCATTCTTACATCGCATCAGGGGACCTGATGGTTACTACGTATTAAATTTGCAAACCCCATCAACAAACCATTTTTCTTAGAGGGGGGTTAATTCAACATAAATGCATTCACAAACAAGAGCTATCATAGTTCTAAGCATGGACATTTAAGAAGAAAACTAGGAAAACATCTAAATACAAAACACTTTTACTAAGCGGCTGCCAGCGATAGATGTGAAACTCTTTCAACCTTCTTGATTATTAAATCTCTCTCCTCTTTAAGTTGCTCATCTTCACCTAGACAAACAAAGAAAAATCAGATAAAAGTAAAAAAAAAAAAAAAGGGAAAAGAAAAAGCAACCGTATGACAGCCCATGGTTAGCAAACTAGACAGGTCTCCCTACCTCAATTTACTAGCAATAGTGAAGATAACTGCCCAAGCATAATTACCTTCACTAGTGATGTGGATCACTTAGAAGCGTACAGCGAAAGTTTGCCACCATAAGGCACCGTAAGAATTGCTGACTTAAAAGAATGTATTAAATTCTTTTTACATATGTCCAAGATTAAAATTACTGCATTAAATTCTTTTTACATATGCGTAGATTGATTATACTATTTTCACTTGAGGGCGGTGCTTCAATTTTTCTATCCCAAGTGATATTTAGGTAGAGAGAAACATGAGGAATGTATTTATCAAAGAAGAGGTTACATTAATTGAGGTAAACTCGTAGGCATGGCTCCCTACAAAGATACAGCCGGTGTTCAGATATGAGTGAATAGGGATGGCAATCGGACCAGACCGAACTAAATAAGAGCTCAGATTCAAGACTAATCAAAAAATTGGCAACTTTATAGTTTGGTCCCTTCAACAAAATTATTGTTGTGGTTCTTGTCGACGCGTAAGTTGGAATTTTAAAGAGGCGGGCTATGGTGACAATGCCAAAGGAAGTTTGCGGAAATTTTAAGGTCGGGCTTTTTTTTTTTAACATTTTTTATCTTGTTTTTCTTCTTGAAAACTCTGTTAGAAAATATACCTTTCCTTGTTGGATGATAAGGAAATTCAACTGCCGGCCGGCTGCCACGTCCGCGGTTTTCAGGCTTCTTCTGGTGGCGGTGCCACATCCTGTCACCATGATTTAAATAACACGGTAAGAATCCCAACAGACGCGATGGCTTTTTGTTTTTTTTTTATACAAACAAACGTGAAGACTTGACGGGAGGAAAAGACACCACCAAGAAGCAATATTTTTTCTTCGAATTTTATTTTTAGAAGTTATTCTTCCAAGTAAACGACGGGGAGAAGCATAACAATGGATGACGCCAAAGTTGCATTTGGTTCACAATCCAATATAAAACTAAAATGAAAATCAAAATAAACTAAAATAAAAAAATAAAATAAATATAATTTTTGATATGTTTAGTTCATCGTGGAAATCGAAATCGAAATCAAGAACGAAATTAAATTAAATATTAAAAAAAATTAGATTACATTTTGAAAAATTAAGATATTTTTATTTCTTCTTAAAATAGAAATAAAAATAATTTTTTCTCCCGTCAAATAATAAAAATAAGAGTCATCTATTTCTGTTCCATCAATTGTCCCAGCCAAACATTATCGGATTATCTCGTATAAAATACGCGTAATGGTAGCTCCGATTGCTCGTTGACGTGCCAGAAAATGAGTTTGGTAAGATGGGACGTTGGGACCACTAGTGATTAACCGTTCTGTTCACATCAAGCAGGGAAGGGAAAAGAACAAAAAAGAAAAGCTTCGAGGGAGAGCATTTCCACTGGGTCATGTTCTTTGCCATACGTCAACTCTTCTTCCCAAATCAATCGGAGAGACTCTTTGCAGTCTGGAGAAATGGCTGCCGTGCTTCTCTCACCCTTGCTATCGGTGGTGATTGGGAAGGCAACCGACCATGTTCTCCCACAGTTTGGAGTGATGTGGGGCATCCATGAGAAGCTAAAAAAGCTGGAAAGAAAGCTGTTGGCAATCCAGTCCAAACTTGGAGATGCAGAGGAGCGACAAGTCAAGGATGCGGCTGTGAAGAGCTGGTTGGCAGATCTGAAGGATGCAGCCTACAAAGCAGACGACATCCTGGATGAGTTCAATGTGGAAGCAATGCGGCGGAAGGTAGAGATTCAGATTGATATGACAAAAAAGGTGCGCAGCTTCTTTTCTTTTCATAATCCAGTCTGGTTTCGTTTTAAGATGGGGCGAAAGTTGAATGCTATTGTTGAAGAAATAGAGAAACTAGCAGACGAGGGAAATAAATTTGGTTTCGAGGTCAAAAGCCAACCCCAAAAGAGGGACAGGCCACAAACCCACTCTTATGTTGATGAGTCAGAGGTCATTGGTAGGGAGGAAGATAAAGAAAAAATAGTGAAGTTGTTACTGGATCATGATGACATTAAGCAGAATGTTGCAGTCCTTCCCATAGTTGGGATGGGGGGTTTGGGTAAGACCACACTGGCCCAATTGATTTACAAAGATCAGAGGGTGGAGAAACATTTCCAGCCGCTCATATGGGTCTGTGTGTCGGATGAGTTCCATGTTGAGAAACTTGCTAAAGCAGTAATAGCTTCAGCCACAGGGAAAGAGTGCGAGCTATCAACCATGGAGTTGTTACAACGCCGCCTTCGAGAAGTTGTAAGTGGGAAGAGGTACTTACTTGTATTAGATGATATTTGGAATGAGGAACGGGCAAAGTGGGATCAGCTAAGAACTTTACTTGGAACTGGTGGAGAAGGGAGCAGGATTGTTGTGACCACACGAAGTGAGCTGGCATCGTCGATAATGGGTACCCTCGGCCCTTATCGCCCATCGTATTTGACTGAGGATGACTCCTGGGCATTGTTTAGAAGGAGAGCATTTGAAGGGGGAGCTATCAACCATGGAGTTGTTACAACGCAGCCTTCGAGAAGTTGTAAGTGGGAAGAGGTACTTACTTGTATTAGATGATATTTGGAATGAGGAACGGGCAAAGTGGAACGAGCTAAAAACTTTACTTGGAACTGGTGGAGAAGGGAGTAGGATTGTTGCGACTACACGAAGTGAGCGGGCATCGTCGATAATGGGTACCCTCGGCCCTTATCACCTACCGACTTTGACTGAGGATGATTCTTGGGCATTGTTTAGGAAGATAGCATTCGAAGGGGGAGCCGAAGAGCCTCAAAATCTCGTAAACATCGGCGAGGAGATTGTCAAGAAATGTGGTCGGTTGCCTCTGGCAGTGAAGACACTGGGAGGCTTAATGCATTCCAAGAGCCAGGAAAGGGAATGGTTGTCCGTGAGGGATAGCGAGCTTTGGAATCTGCAGGACGGTGAAGATGGGATCTTGCCAGCACTAAGGTTGAGCTACAGTGATTTGCCTTCCCATTTAAAACAATGCTTTGCTTTTTGTGCCATATTTCCGAAGGATTATGAGATGAAAAAGGATCTGTTGATTCAACTATGGATGGCTAACGGATTCATTCCATCCGATGGAAGAAGGGCGTTGGAGGACAAAGGGCATGAGATTTTTAATGAGTTGGCTTGGCGATCTTTCTTTCAGGATATCAAGGAAGATGAGGATCACGGTGGTCGCGAATACGTCTTTGAACCTTATTATAACACAATATGCAAGATGCATGACCTCATGCACGATCTGGCACAATCCATTATGGGGAACGAATGCCTTAGCAAGCTGGAACCCGCCAGGCGGGAAGATATATCTAAGAAAACCCGTCACTTGGGTGAATCTGATTATTTTACATCGAACTTTCATAGGACCTTGAATAATTATCCAAATATTCGCACTCTCCTGTCCTCCTTACCAAAAGGACCCCATACTAGTATTGCAGTGACTGCGGATTCGTCAAAGCCGAAGTCCTTGAGAGCATTGGATCTACATAATACTACTATCACACAATTGCCTATGGTAATTGGATATTTGAAACATCTGAGATACCTCGACCTCTCTGGTACCCATATTGAAGCATTACCGGATGCCACCAGCACACTTTTCAATCTACAAACTCTGAAACTCTCTAGCTGCTGGAATCTGCGTAAGCTGCCCGAAGACATGAGAAATATGAGTAGCCTGAGGCATCTCTACATTGACAGATGTCCTAATCTGGAGCAGCTACCAACAGGTATCGGGCAATTGAGTAGCCTGCGAACATTGACCAAATACATCGTAGGCAATGATGCTGGAAGGCGTATAGGTGAGTTGAATAGCTTAAATCTCAGTGGCCTTCTAGAGCTGTATAACCTGAGAAATGTGAGGGATGCAGCAGATGCTAAAGAAGCTAATCTTAGTTCCAAACATAACCTTTGCTCATTAATATTATGCTGGGATAGGACTCAGTGGGATGCCCCAGGCTGCTATACAGGAAATACCCATCGTTCTTTCGAAGAAGATGTTTTGCCAGCAGAAAACGCAAAAGAGGTGTTGGAAGCCCTTAGACCTCATGGTGGCTTAAAACTGCTGACAGTATGGCGCTATGGGGGTGGCAGCTTTCCAACGTGGATAATGATGGACACCGTATTGCTACAAAATGTTGTTGAAATTCATCTGGGAGTTTGCACAAGATGCCAACATCTCCCGCCTTTGTGGCAGCTCCCTTCTCTTAAATTTCTCTACTTGTTTAAGATGCATAACGTCAAGCACATTTGCGGTAGCACCATCTACGACAATGCAAGTAATGGCATAGTGCAAGCATTCCCCTTACTGAAAAGACTGGTGTTGCATACGATGCAGAGCTTGGAGAAGTGGTCAGAGTTTAAAGGAACTACAGAGGTCACGTTGGTTTTCCCTCACCTTGCTGAGCTTAAGATCATTGATTGCCCAAATTTGATGACCATGCCAGAGCTACCATCTCTCAAAACTTTAAAAATGGAAGGAACTGATATGCAGTTGGGCTTGATCTATAGTCTGACGACACTCTCTTCCCTTAGAATTCAAGTCTGTAAAACGAGCAATGGTACAGAGTCGCCTCCTCTTGCTGATCAGAAGAAAATGTCTTTCAGGTATTTCAGATCTCTTGAAAATTTATATATTAGTGCACCGGAGGATCTAGCACCATTGCTGGAGGAGGAGGAGGAGACGAGAGGGCTAAGCTCGTCCCTGCATCAGTTGGAGATTAAATGCTGCAATTGGTTTTTCTCACCATCACAGCAGTCATCATCACCTTTGGCGTTTTGGAAGAACCTTACTTCTCTCCAATCTTTGCGCATGATTTCTTGTGATGATCTGGTCTACTGGCCGGAGGCGGAGTTCCGTGGCTTGAACTCAGTGAAGAAGATAGAAATCTCACTTTGCAACATGTTGGTTGGCCCGTCACATTTGCCATTATCCTCGTCATCATCAGGGGACGGAGAGCTCCTACCAAACCTGGAACATCTGCTTATTCAAAGTTGCGACGGTCTGCAGGAATTGCCCAAGTTGCCTGCATCCCTCAGATCATTGACTGTCTTCCACTGCCCCAAATTGAATTCTTTGACGGAAGACCTGCGACTCCTACCAAACCTGGAAGAGCTGGATATTGTCTATTGTGATGGTCTGCTGGAATTGCCCAAGTTGCCTGCTTCCCTCAGATCACTGAATGTTGGCTTCTGCCCCAAAATAAATTTCTTGACGGAAGGCCTGCGACATGCCACCTCTCTTGAGAGTGTCAAAATTTCAAATTGCCCAAGCCTGACTTCTCTACCGGTAGATTTGGGGCACCTAACAGCACTCAAGAAGATGGATATCAACAAGCTTCCTGGCTTGGAATCTTTGCCACAAGGGCTGGGACAGCTTGCTGCACTCGAATGTCTGAGCATCAGCACGTGCAGCAAATTGTCATCTCTGCCAGAAGGGATGCAGGGCCTCACTGCCCTTAAGAAGCTGTCTATTAAACATTGCCCTCGGCTGTCATCACTCCCAGAAGGTCTACAACGACGGCTCCCTGGCCTTCAGCATCTAGAAATTGTAGGGTGCCCCGACCTGGAGAGACAGTGTAAGAGAGGAGGACCATATTGGGACCTTATCTCACGCATCCCCAGTACCAAAATATTATCTGAGAGGAGGTGCAACTTCAGCGCATCCCTTTCTTCCTTTTCTTGCTTTAGAAGACCATCTACAGTTTAATGTCATCCCAGTCCTTTCGAGGTACAATCCCATCTCTCTCTCTCTCACACACACACAAATGAAATAGAAATTAGTGACTGCAATTATTTATGTTCCCTCACATTCTCGTTCCTGCCGAGGAAATCTAGGGGCGAATTTTAGATCAGTTTGTCCATGCTCGCTAAAGTAGCTCCTAGAGGTAAGCAATGGCATCTTCCTGAGATGGCAGCGACACTACACTGTTCACATAAACTATTATACACTAATTCATGATTCTCACAAGTATTTTTCAGGGATAAGAGGTCGAGTCGAAGCTGGAGGGATGCACATTGGAATTTTTCATTTATTTTTTCTCATTTTATTTTTCTCTTGCTATATCAGATGAGCAGAAAATTTAGCTTCAAAATGAATTAAGAGCGTTCATGGTACAAGCAGCTTTCTTGTCGATCATTTCAGCATTCAATCCAGCATCAGGAGAAACGACAAATCCTTTGATAAATTTTTAAATATATCCAAGCCTTCAATGATCAAGTGTCTCCATGTGAATCTTCTTGATACATTTCCTTTTGCTGTTGTTAAGCATTTAAAGGGACACTAGGAAGAGAAAAGCTTAATTCCCTTTTAGAAGATGTCATTTGGCATTTAATGTTGTTTTGATTGTTTTCTCTTAACCTTATTTTATTTGATGTCCTTCGATATATAGATGTTGTGTTTGAAGACTTTGGATGGTACTTCAGCTTCATGCACCAAAAACAATTAAAAGATGGAGATGTACTTTATTAATTATTTCAGCATCCACTTTGGGTGCTCTAACTCTGTTTAAGTAGTATCGTATAAAAGCTATTTGATTGAGCATACTACTGTCACTAGCCTTTTTTTTTTTCTTGTTTGCTTTTATCAGCAAATGTTACTAGTGATGTTTTCTCCCAAGCTTCGGCACTTCTCTGGTTAATCTGGAAGGAGGAAAAAGAATGGAGTTAAAAGAGTATTTTCTTGGAAGAGGGCAGCCATGAAGGCATTGATGTTTTCTTGCCACTCTTTGGCTTTTTTTCTGGGCAGTGAATTGGTAAGCTTCAAGAAAAAGAGAAGATGAATTTCTAGTTATTCGCACCTCTGTTTCTGATCTTGGGCACAGACTGGATAGAGGATCCTAGAGGTAAAATCTAGAGGGTAGATTGCATGACAATTCCTCTTCTTTTTGTGTCTTTTATATGCTATCCCGGAGAGTTACTGTTATATATTCTGTTTTCTTTGGGGGTTGTTTTTATTCCTACACCTCTATTGCATGTAATTCAATTACAAGTTGCAATTAAAAATGCTGCAATTGAAGTAGCTGTTGCCAAAAATATTTCTATTTGATTTTCATAAAAATCCAACAATTTTCTGAATTCCTATACACTATTTCTATTTGTTATATTATTTCTATTTATGTTATGTAAGCCTGCTTAGCTCAGAACTTAGAGCATGATCTACTAAAGTTACCTCCTTGGAAATAATGAACTCCCTTTCTGTTATTATACTATAATAATTATCTTACTATTGTAATAATTATAATAAAATAATAATATTAATATTAAATATTATTAAATTATTATAACAATAATTACTATATTAATTAAATCACTATGAAATAATTTGTCATTATAAATTAGATATATTATTATAATAATAGACGTTTTATGTTAGCTTGCCTTTCTGATGGTAGGGAAGACACATCAAATGCTTGGTATCGTAGCTATATCTTCACCAGGGCAAGTAAACTAACGGTTAATGGCTAACATGTGATATGGTAATTCATAATTGCTACCTCAAAAATGCAAATATTTGTCCTTAGGCCTCTTCTAATATTTCCTTCCTTTCTCATTCAGCATGCTCATGTCATTCTCTTTCTCTTTAATGCACGCCCTATGTTTTCTTCTAATTTTTGCTTAACTGGCCTTTTTGTTTGGAAATGGCAATGCTTTTGGGGCTCTCTTTAATGAAGCTTGGAAGATTTCTTGTTCCAAATCTATGGCAATGTAGGGGGAATCTTCATTCGCTTACAAGTCCTGTTAATTAGTGGTTTGAACCATCCTTCTTTATTCAATTTTTCAGCATGTAAAGAGTCTGTTTTGAAATGTAATGGAGTTGATTTTTTCTCAAAATTTATATGTCCTCATATGTATTAAGTTCAGATAATCTATCATATCATAACCAAGTTCACTTCAATAACTTAATTTTATTCAGAAATGTGTTATGTATCATAAAGTTAAATAATAGGATGTATTAAAATGACTATATGTTTAATTAGATTGGTCTGATGAGGGGGAAATGGGAGTAGATCCTATCATGGGGATTGATGTAGAAGCTTCTTTTCCTTCTATTTTATTGCTTGTGAGGGTAGGACTATGGCCATTAGGTATTATCCCAGCTGGTTTGCCTATCTTCTCATGTTCTAGTGTTGCTCAAAATCATACTCAAAATGACCAGCTGGTATTAAATCAAGCCAGCCAATATCTCGGCCACAGTTGTATTAAATCAAAACCTGAATCCGGACAGGTAGACTAATGGATTCAAAAGACAAAATCCAGCCTTAAATTTTTCAATGACAACTTCGCTCCATAAGTGAAAGTGATAGAATTTTTTTTCAGAAATGTTTTATCAATTTATTTCCATATGTACTCATCACAAATTCGATTTTGCATCGAAAATATTCTTCAATCCTCCGTCTCATTTCCATTCATACGTACTAAATACATTACATATGTAGATTTGGCTGAAATTTCATATGATTCAGTAACCAGGATATACATTTCATCATTGCTAGATTGATCCGTATAGTTCAATGAATAGTGAGTCAATAATAAGATTTTTTTGATAAACAAGAAACTTAAAATTAAGTTGCTCTAGAATGGAAATGAGGGAATGTATACTTGGATTTACTCAGATTCAATTTGAGAGATTTTGTAGATTCATTAATCAGGGCATCTCTTTGAAATAGAACATTAGAGAAAGAAGTTGTTTTTGCGACAGCAATAATTTTTCTTCATGCAAAATATGTTACATATTTAGAAATTACAAACTCAAATGAGTAAGACACTCAAGAAATATGTTACGAAATTAAATTTATGGGTTACAAATTAACTTGGACCTAGGATTATAATGCTGGAGAAACTATATAGCAGTGGATTGTATATAAAAACCATTAAGAGAGGCTTGGTATCTGAAGTCTGGACTCGCCTGCTTTCCCTTACCCTCTTGTTACTTGATTCTTGATTCGCACAGCATCCTTCTCTTTATAAAATACAACCCCCACTTTACTCCGTCTCATCTTTCACTCCTCATCTTCTTGCAACCAATATGGTGGTTGATTCTTCTAGGAGCATTCCCTTTTAGAGAGATAAAAAGAGATGAGGAAACCAAAGGAGTCTATGATCGTCTCTATTTCCTTTGTGCCATACCATCCGTACCTAAAATCCTCGAATGCATACTTTTGGAGTTCAAAATTTATGAAAATATTTAACCATGCAAATATTAAAAAACAAACCTCATAAACATAGTGGAGGTCTTCGAGGAGCATGAGCAATCCCTTTTTTTCATTAAAAAAATCCTAACATCATAACTACTAGTCTTTTATACCAAGGTAACCCATGGGTCATATGATCCTTTATGACATACCCAACTCAAAACACCAAATAGCAACCAATAAAAGATAACATAAATACTTTCTTAACTTGATGCGTTAAGGCCTACAACGCTGTAAGAGAAGCTAATTTTGGAACTTCAGCTTTGCACTGCTCACACAAGCAATGCACTTCTATTTGATCATTATTTAACCAATGTCTATGCTTGATGATAACTTGAAAGTACGTTGAGTGACCTAAAAGGTCTGAGCAACCTGTAACGCCATATTTCTGACCAATAGTTTCTAGTCTACAAAGAAAGAAGGAGGTACCTCAAATTCTTGAGACAAAAGAAACAAAAAGCTAGGATGTGAAACCATTCTGGATCATTGTAATATGAAAATGTATATGAGAATGGAATATTTTAAATGCAGAAACATTAAAAGTTTTGCATTGTAATATTATTGCAATATCATGTTTGATTGCTAAATTTAATTGTTAACTTTAAATAATTTGAAATCAACATGAAGCACAACAAGTGAATTTTTCCCGGAAGGTTTTACCTTTTCCTTTGTTGTTTTTTAGTGGTTAAAGTTATATAATACTGGTATACAAAAGAGAGCCCCTCATGTGGGACTTCTATTGTTTAAGACTTCTACTGTTTCACTGTTAATTATGGCTGCAATATAAGAGCTAAGATAACAGTTAGTGCCCCTTAATGACATTATCATGCTCTTGATTCTTCTTTCTCCAGAAAATAAAAAATATTAGAATTTTTTTGTTAATCATCACTATTATGAATCCCAGGGGAAGGAAGGAAGACCTTGATTCTTGGCAATAGGGTCATTGCAGCAGCCTTTTCCAATCAGGCTTCCGCTGTAAAGAATGGGTCTGGAATAATTTAGTTTTAAACTTTAGAAAAACTCGCTTGGTTCGCAGAAAGAGAAAAAAAAATATGGTCAATCAAAAAATAACAAAATGGCTTATACTTGGTTAGAAGTTCCAAAGAAAAGAAAAAAAAAAGTTATCTTTCTATGAAAATAAGTTTCCTACCACCTATAAAAACTAGAAACTTATGTGAGACATGAGAAACCAACTTTATTGAATCAAGATAAAATTTTGTTTTCGAAAAATGCCCTTAGTTAATGGTTTATATCTTTTTTTTTTCTCTTGTAGTCAATTTATTAAAAATAAAAAATATTTTAGAAAATATATGCACAATCAAATATAAGTTATCTCATACTTTCTATACTATTTTTTCATGGTCAACCAAATATGCTAAAATTATTTTTTAAAATCTAATATAAGTAGATGTTGGCTTTTTATAAAATATATTCTAGTATGATGGAATTCTTCCATGACCCAACAAATCCTGAAGGAGGAGATACGGTGAGAAGCCCAGATGGCCTTAGAACTAGCAAGTCCATTGCCTTGGTTTCAAGAGACTGGGGAAGATTGAGGAATTTGGTGGGTGGAACCAGCAAGTAACCTTCTGGGATTCTTAAGATATGTGATATCTGTATCTCTTAAAACCGAGAGAGAGAGGTTGAAGGGAATCCGTCGGGCACTCTCTCTCCAACAACGCGAAGACAAACCGCGCCAAGACAAAACTTCGGGAATATAGCCGTTGCCAGAGCCGTTTCACGGGCTTGCTTGTTCCTCCTCCTTCAAACTCAAGCCTAAACCCCTGCGTGTTACCCCAAAAAACCCCCAACCCCTATGCTCTCGCTTGATTACTAGAACAACATTGTAGTTCTCCCCACCAACTTCCTAACAACCGAAAAAAGCAATGGCAAGAAAAGTAGAGGCATCCACTTCTTTCTTAGCTCTCCCTTTTGTTCTGTTACTGCTTTCCCTTGCCGCAGGTAAGAACTAGAATATCTAGTCTTTTTTTTCTGGAATTCTTATAGCCTTCTTTTCTCATTCGTATGTCACATTTGCCTGATAAAAAAAAACTTTTGGGTGGCTACCTACTTCTTTCTTCCGACCATATCACCTAATGACAGGGTATTTCATGGTATTCCTACTTGAGTTTTTTTCTTGCATCAATCCAGTTTAGCGTCTTCCATTCTTCCTTCTGGTGATTCTTTAATTTTCTGTTCATACAGATGCTAGCACTCGAAGTGATACTAGGATTCTCTCTTTTACTTTTTCCACTGCTTTCTTATTTCCAGCTCAAAGGGATAAGTTGCATTTTTTATATTTTATTTTGTAGTAATTTCATCACTTTCACATTCAGATTGGGATATGCAAGAAGGTTCTCGATTGAGAAATGATTCTTTGGTCCTGAAATATATCTATAGCGCTTACAAGGAATGTCTTAAATTATTTCGTTTCTTTCCCAAAAGTTCCACTTGCGAGCTCTCTGTTTCTGACCTTAACGACGAGCTCATGCTATATTGAAACTTTCTATTTTACCCGACCGTTATCTAGTTCAAATTAGATAGTGAATTAGTTCCAATTCTTAGTATGTTATTCATTCATGTTAATGTTACTTGGTACCTCGTATCAGCAAAAAGAAATGTAACTTAGTACTTTGGATCTCACAGGGGGAGCTGCTGCATCATCACAGGGAAAGGTAAATCTCCAAATCCTTGCGAGTTAGCAAATTGTTATTCTGAAGGAAGCACTACAAAAGTTTTTCAGTTAGTAAGATGAAAGAAGACATTGATGTGCACTTGATTTTGTTTTGTTGTTGCAGAGAACTTGGTGCGTGGCCAAACCTTCATCCGATGAAGCTACTCTGACTGCAAACTTAAACTATGCCTGCTCTCAGGTGGATTGCAAGGTACTGCAAAAGGGCTATCTTTGTTTTTACCCAGACAACCTCATGTCTCATGCTTCAGTTGCTATGAACCTCTACTACCAAGCCCGAGGCCGGAACTACTGGAACTGCCACTTCAAGAATTCTGGGCTCGTCACAATAACAGACCCAAGTAAGTTTCCAATTCCATGCACTCCAAGTTCACCTCTCCACTCTGGTTCACCTAACTCAGGATTTGATTCTTTTTTTTCTTTCCCTCAATTTCAGTTGCTAATAATTCCAGAATGTGTTTCCCTTGTAGGTTTTGGAAGCTGTAATTATGCATATTATTGACGAAGACGGCAAATTCTCAACTAAATTGAGCTGCAAATTGCTGGATTTTGATTTAGCTGTCTAAACCTTGTTGTTATCTGCAGCATAGTATTTCTTGGATATTCCCAAATGCTTGCCTTAATTTTTGGTGGTTTCTGCATTATGATATCTCTTGGATAGTTGCAAGTATTGCAATTAATCAAAAATTTATGCCCTTGTCTTTCATGCTATCTCTACACATTTTTCTACTTCACAAATGGTGGCTTTTAGTCATGGGAAAGAGGCAAGCAGTAATTTCAAATTTGATTTTGGTTTTTCAGAGCAGTGGAATGGATGATTCTCACATTGGATACTTTTGGACAACAAGGCATCCCCATTCAAAACTTTGAAGTTTAAATCTAAAATTCGAGAACACGCTTCCGTTCTGAACATCAAACTGAGATACAAAGCAATAGTCTACATATGTTCTTCAATGGAGATTGTACTAGATAATGAGGTGCTACCCAAGCCTGTAAATATTTGTTGGAAGATCACGTCCTACATTAAACAATCTCGTAATCCCGCATGCACCGGTGCTGCTTATCTCTCTATAAATATGTGAGATTATTTTTATTTTCCTAAGCAAATTAGAATTGAATTGAATCATGTATATAGATCAATTTGATTATGTCGAAGAAGGGAAAAAGTGGGAACATACATGCAAGTGGGAAATAAAGGTGGGTTCATACCTCAAGACTAAATCTTAGCAAAATCCATACTAATTTTCTTCAGAAATTTTAGAGTCCATACATTGAGACCGAGATCCCTAAGGACCCTAACCAGTGATTAATCCAAAGTTCTCAACACCATCACAGCAGCCATGTCCATTTGCTACTGAAGTTATGGTAAATATATGAAGAACAATCATGTAAGTTAAATTCCTGTTTTATGTGCAGCAGGATCTCTAGTCTGTTTAGCCTAGGTTGCATATGTAGGCCAACAAAGTATGCCAAAGTTCTGACAGGTTTTAAAACATTATTTCAAAACAAACAAGAATATTAGAAAATACGTTAAAAATATGAATAGTTATGGGAAAATCAAAAGAAAGAACAAATTTTTATTAATTTTTTCTTTAGTTTTTATGATATGATTTAATGATAGCCAAGCATAAATGGAGACTCTCTCTTTCTCCAATATTTCCTATATTTAATCCTCTGTATGAAAAAAAATAAATAAATAAATATGAGATATGATCGTACAATAAGGTGATTTTGATAAGATAAGTAAATTCTTCATCTGCTAGGAGACCCAGTTCTGACTTTTCAATTCTAAAGTTCTGGACCAGGCTTCTGTTTCATCTTCCTTGCTGTTTATTTTACTTTCTGACTTTTTGAGCAAGTCCTACACCCGTTATGTGGAAGCTGCCGATTAAAAAAAAAAAAAACGTTCTTATGTTTCCTCAGAACATTTAATCGGCGCTCTAGCTTTCCTAGAAAACTCTCACAAGAAACCTGTTTAGCTTTCCTAGAAAACTCTCACAAGAAACCTGTTTGTCCGCAACCATAGACAGCTAGTGAGGATCTCGGAATGTTGCAATGTTTTGTCTCCCAATAGACTGTCCGAATCCTACAATTATTGGAGCGTGGGGGAGCAGTAGCGATCTCATAATTGAGAGACTACATTGATTCATTACATAACGTGCAACACATCAATTTTCTCCCTGCAACATTAAAAAACAAACGGAGTTTGTTAGCAATAGATGCCCCATTTTTCTACTCAAAATCCTGCAAGTATTTTGTTGCTGCCCACCTGCTCAAAACAAGGTTACATAGCAATCCATGTCTGCAGAAAAAATTAAGAAATCCCTCAACTTTGATTTACTAGACTACCGTGGTAAACCATAGAGGTGAAAATAAAAAATATAATATTCATCTGGATCCATTTCGTACCTAAATTGGTATATAAATAAAAATATAAACATCTGATTAATATCCATATTTGTACCTATATCTGGAAAAAAAAAATATGGATAAACTACTCCGAATATCCAATTATATTTGTAACCCTATGTAATTTTATATAGCACTCATAAATTTTTAATAAAAATATATAATCACATTAATATACTATTAAAAAATATACTATCTATTTAGTAATATTTTTAATTTATGATCATAAAATTTAATTATCTACTTATATCCATTTTTATATCCACATTTTTCGTATCAGATTTGTAACTATATTTTTTTAAAACAAATATGCATATGAATTTTTACATCCAAGTTTTCTTCATTCGTTAAACAAATCAAATATAGATATGAATATACCGACATCCGATCCATATCCAATCCAGTTTCAGCCCTAGTAAACCACCATTTTACAAGACCAGCTGATAAGAAAACTGCTTGGTATATAACAGTCTTCAATGACAAAATCCTCAGATATTCTCGTATAATATGGAGAACACACATCCCTCTTGCTATATAGCTTGGCTGGGCACTGAAGGCTATATGAAAACCCCTACAAAACTTAAAATAGCAAAATCATGCACAGGCCCTGATAGCAATCAGCAACTTACCAAGCTCCATAGCACATCCAACAGTGTTACCTAGATCAATAAAACATTTTACTTTGTTTTCCACATTCAATATGAGGAATGTTAATATCAGCAATATCAAGGTTGCATATACAGTCTCCTCTAATTGACGATGTGACCCCACTTAGCTATCGCCACGTTGGAATAAATGGAACAAAAGTTCCTTGGTAAAATGGAGAAATGACAAAAACCCTGTGATCTCAGGCATGTCTGAATCTAGCACTAATACACCCTTTCATCATTAATAACAAAATTGTCATACTAACCAGAAAGTGGGAGAAAGCAAATGTTGTAGCAGGATCTGCACCTTCTGATGACAGTTGATAGACTGAACATGCTGCTGTCATCATCAAGATCACCTCTTTTACTAAATTAAATCATTACAAACGCTTCTTCTCAAGGGCAGCTGTTGCCTGCTTTTGTCTCCTCTTCCATGCTGGCATTTTGCCTGGGAACGCCCACCTCAACAGCCTCTCCCACCCATAACAGCCCAGAAACATGAGGGCAGCCCATAGCATCAGCTTATCCCTCATGCCATGTGGCAGCGGCTCAAGTTTCAGCCAGTCATTCAGATCCCTAAACAAATCCGAAGTGATCACTGTGAAGAAACCTACTGCAGCAAATAATGCATACCGGAAAGGCTTGTTTTCTGATATACTCTGGTTAAATGGGTGGCCCATGTAGTTCACAGCAAAGGTGGCAACCTGGATCATCATGTTCACCATATAAGACACTGTGTTCACAAGGTTTGGGTGGAAGTCAGAATCTGGTTCGATGCATTCCTCCGGCATGTGCTTCGAGGCTTCATTAACAGCTGAAATTAGAAAGAAGAGGTGTATAGCAAATTGGCCAAGCAGGGAGAGGAGGACATAAGCACAAAAGATGTTGGGATGGGGCCTAGCAGCAGAAAGTGTCTGCAGAGGGCGAGCATGGGAGATGAAAAGGAAGAAAGCGGCAGTAAAGACCCCACTGATGGTAGCCTGGATATCTCCTAGCTTGACACCATCCAGGTACATGACGCTCAAGACATAAGCTGTTGCAAGGCAGTTCAGGCCAAGAATCTTGAACATCTGGAGTGTTGTCACAAGGGTACTCCGACCTTGACGAATGATATCAAGGGTGGGGGCAACTGAGGCATGCTTCGCTGTGAAAGGCGATGCCATAGAGGCATCACCAAGCTTGACAATTGGTGCTGCACGACCGTCACCCTCTTCATTCATCTCATCTAACATCTTTTTCAGCTTCTGACGCTGTTTGTCAGCTGCAGAGAGGTGGCGGTTGTTTGGCGTCCCGACAGAGCTGTTAGGGGGCGCAGCAGAATGTGATGATTCCGTCATGGGCTTGGGCTTCTTCAATTTTCCTGATTTACTTTCAAGTTTGGATGTCTGTGAGGATGAATCTCCTGTTTGAGATGGTGGTACAGCATTCAATAGAGCAATGCCTACATGAGCCTAAACATTTGAAAAAAAAAATTGGTTTAGGTTAGACAAAAATGAGAACTAACTTAAATGCTAATTCACAGTGGTGATATTTTCATGACCCGTTAGTACAACACAAGAAATGCAAAGCAAATCCTGAGCAACACGACCAAAGAAGAGCACAACTTAAAGCAGAAAGCTTGGCCCCGATAGGTTCTTGAGAGATATCACTCGCAGGCCACGAAAGCAATTGTAACTTTAGTAATAAAACCATGGATATAAAAATTATTCCATCAATCAAGCTCCATAATGTGACAAAAAGAAAAGGCAGAAGATTAAATGGTAAAGCCAGCATTAAAAGACTCACTAATAGCAATCCAGGAACCAAGGACATAAAAATGTGGCCACATCCAAATAAAAAAAAATCTATTTGTTGAGGTTCTAATCCTAAAAGCATCCCAAGCGCCCCTGGCAAAAAGAATAAATTGCCTAACTAAATTATAGCAACAAAACCGAGTATATATAACCATGACCTGAAAAAGGAAACAAAGCAATATGATTTCTAACCTAAGTCCTTTATGGACAGTCTCACAAGGCCCAGCCACCACAAAAATTTATTGTTCAGTTCATGATTACTGAATGATAAAAAAGATTAAGGATCATATTCATCTTCCCCATAACTCCTATGTAATTCTATGTATACAAATTTATGATCACAGATATGAATAAGAATTTGTCATTCCAAAGTTTGAGCCAGAGAATGATTTTAAGTTTGAAACTTTAAGGTAGTGGGAAACAAGAGATTTTACCTGCTTCAGTGCCCCAACATCATTGGTTCCATCTCCACACATCAATGTCATCCTACCAACTGTTTTGAAAGTAGTCAAGATAAGTTCTTTCTGTTCAGGAGCAACTCGTGCAAAAACCTGAAAGCACTCAGAGTCATAAAAATCTATACTTTGATAAGTTTGCATGGCAATTACCATATTAATATAAAAATCCTACTAACCTTAATGTAAGGGATGACTTTGAGAACAGCCTCGGTCCGCTGTAGCATCTCAAAGCAGTCTCCACCTATGCAAAGATCATGGGAATCTGACAATTCTTCCACCTCGTTCTCACTGTAGACACAATTAACTTCTAGGTATTATAATTTAAAGATAACCGATGTCATATCTTGGAAAGGTCATAGCTTTGGCTCCAGAAAAACTGGTAATGATTAAACTAAATAAAGAACAGAAACAAGATACTCAAGCAGATGAGAGGAAGACACATAAAACAACACGCACAAAATCAACTATTGGCTACTTGAAAAATATAAGCTATCATACGTGAAACACCACATTTTTAAGGATTCTAGAAGTGTCGACACTTTAGGACACAGCACAATGTGGTTGAACTCTTTCATTTTGAAGTTCCTGCTGAAGTCAGCAAAACGGCTGCCACTTGACACTTTTGAAGTGCCATGTAGAAGACAGTTTCAAGTGCTGCACACTTTGCGTCATTATGTTTTTGGGTATAGAATTATCTTGGTTAACTATCAATTCAAGTATTTTAACATATATTAAGTAATCTTAGATGAACCTAAAATTTTACTTAAATTACTCACTACCATTTTGTTTGTTAGATAGCGTGTATCTCTCTCTCCTTCCCCTCTTCAGTTTATCTTTTATGGGCAAGCATCAAAACTATGGCTTATATGTCTGCACAAATACGCATGTCCCAGTGCCTAGAATTTTCAAGGCTACCATGTCTGCACTTGAGGATACTAGACATCAGGCATTCATGCCAAGGGTTGAGGTAATATTGAATATAAGCAGCTTGCACTGAATACCTATTTACTAACAAGAGTAGAACTTTTACCTGTAGGGAGTTACATCAGTTTCATCAGGTGAAACCCATTCAAAACCTTCACCAGTTTCCTTGCGGGCCAAAATCAATGCAGGCTTTGATATGATATGAACTTGGCTGGCAACATGGCAAGCTGTTAAAGCCTGGTCACCAGTAATCATTACCTAACACGATGACATCTGTTAGGACATGGCATGATGGATAGTTAAAACAAGTACTTCAGAAAGTTCTTAATATTCTCGATTTCTATAAAATCGGTTACCAAAAAGGGAAATGTCATCTTATATCTGCAATGGCCCGCTAATGAGAAACATGTATTTGTTCAAATGACTCACAAAACTCATTAAAACGAAAATATAAAGAACAGAAACACAAAGCTAGTGGAGGGAAAAAGGAAAAATAAAAATAAGCAATTCTTTAACCACAAAGCTATAGCATTGAATCTCAGTTGAGTCAAACCTTTACTAAAATTGCTTTGCAATGTAAAAAAATGTCAATCTTTAAAGATTACTTGATGTTAAGTTTTGATCATATGTTCAACCAAATACAGAATTCTAATGTCTAACATGTAGATCCAGATATGAAAGTAAAGGAACTAAAAACAATATCTATAACTCCATTTTGTCCAACTTCATTTAGGACACTTATTAACTCCATCAACAAATTACCAATTGTAGAGAGTATCCATACCTTAAGTGTATGTTATCTGTTTTAATGGCATAAGCTACAAAAACCTATTGTTAGAAAGCCATAATTATGTTTAAAGTGAATAACCATAACCATCAAGCTTTCCCCAACTATATATTTTTGTCTTTTACATGAATCAATTAGCAAAAATATATTAAAAGAATAAGATTTTGAAAGAAAGATATTTTATCTAAGGTCAGCGGAACCATCCCAAATCGGATGGTTCCGGCCATTTCGAGCCGTACCGGCGGCTCACCGGTATGGTTCCGGCAATAGAAGTAAAATCTATTACTGAAGCCGGATTAGGAGAAGGAAAGAAAGATGGAGCACGGGCGAAAGGCCGACGGAGGGTGGCGGACGCTGGTGAAGGGCCGATGGAGGCCGTGGGAGGCAAGGCCACGGTCGAAACCATGTTTCATTCGAAATAGGAGAACCGGCCGCGGCCTCCGTCGGCGTCCGCCACCCTCCGCCGGCCTCCCTCCCCCTTCTCTCTCTCTCTTTTCCTCTCTCCCGTGGTCTGTGTGTCATCTCCTCCGTCAGTACAGGCCCAGCACGATCGATACCGACTCGTGCTGCCGGAGAACCGGTATGGTATCCGGTACCGGTTCGCCGACTTTAATTTTATTATTATATCCAATGCATAGATAGACCCAAAGAACTTACCAAGTCATGTGATGATCCTTTCAATTCACATAAGACAGAACCAGAGTCAGGTCTGATAGGACAATTGAAAACCTATAAAAGCAAAATAAGCGTCAACCAAAACCTCAAGCAGCTTTTATTTCAATCATCACTGGAAGAACAATTGAATGATGATAAAATATCACAAGAAAAATAAGATACAAATCAAAAGCTTAATTGGGTTCAATTACCGCAAAACCAGCAAAAGTCAAACCACTCTCCACCAAATCTCTATCCAAGCTTCTAGCTTCACTTACCTGTAGTACAAATAAACCTCAAGTCAAAACAATATATCGAGATCTATAAATGATAATAAAGCAAAAAATCTTAAAAACATTTTACATGGATAGAGATTTCACTCTCAATCTATTGATGCATTCTCCCATATATTTATGGAACAAGGGGCCAAACATGAAAAATAAGACTATAGCTAATAAGCCTAATGCTGCCATGAGTATAGCTCCATATTTTGCTTCCCAAATTTCCAAATATTTCCAAATGGCATATATCATCATAGCATTCATTGGTTATCTCGAGATCAATGTCTTCTCCCCAGTATAACACCAAGGATGGATACTGAATATACAGCTGTGCAGTGTGAAAGCCGGCCCATAACTTGGTGAGGAATAAAAGCATGGGAGAATCAAATATATCAGATCATCCCAACATTGTCATAATTCAAAAAGTTCCTCCTTGGTTAAAGCTGAACTTTGGGCAACAAGAAAGATGGGACAGAGTTTCAATAATTTCATCTAAAAATAGCTTAAAATTTCGTCGTATTCCCTTTCATTAAGACTTGCTACCAGAAAGCACTCCAATCTGTAAGCTACTAAACTTCATACCTCCAAAGAGGATCATATATTATTTAGTGAAGAACAACAGACTACAAAATTGACACTACAGCTTCAAGTGGATTCATGGTATATACAACATATATGCACACACACACACACACACACACACACACATATATATATGAATGTATATATATGTAGGTAAGTAAGTATGTATGTATGTATGTATGTATACACTTCTTGCAACATGGCTGACACCTCTTAAGAGGTCCAAAATGTCTTCCATATAATTCCAACCTATTACACTACTAATAATTAAAAAGAAAATCACCACTCTAACTCCATATCAAAACATACTCCATGTTCCAAAGAATATTCACCTTTTGCAAGATATTACAATCACCGCCTAGTTTGTACCCAAGTGCAACAGTACTGGCTGGCAACGATTTGATATATGCGGCTCCCTCTCATGCAATTAGAATGAATGATTAAATATAGAGCACATGAAGGAAAAGATTAATTAATTGATCTTGTCTGATGTGTTTTCAGCTGTTAGCAGTTTTAGATGTAAACTTTTAGTGTTTAACTTTAGGTGTCTAGTTGATAGAGGTTGTGGTTGGTGATTAAGTGGGGGCTTCAGTCTTCTTTAGTCTGAAGCAAGGAAAGAGTCGATGTCATCTAGTGTTGCAGACTCTTCATGTGTAGCTAATTGTCTATCATCATCTTTTATGGTACTTTTTATGGTATTGCATGGACTCGGGCACAAGAATTAGATTCAGACATTATCCTCAAGAATCTGACAAGGTAAGAGGAAAAAAGGTTATACAGGGATACATTAAAATATTTTTAACCAAAATACGTATATATTATATAGAGGAAAATGTTCAAAGATATTATTTGCTCCTATCTTCCAATAGACATGTTTCTCATTCAAACTTACCAATTAGCCCAAAAATTTACAAAAGATGCTACTTGGCAAAGTTAACTTAGTAGCTAAGTTCTCTACCAATCTCTAAAAAGGGAAAGGGAAACTCTGTTTTAACATTATTATAGTGGGTTGAACTCAATTGAAAGAGTCAACCTCTCCACCAGTCTTAAAGCTTAAATCACAAAAATTTGATGCCTCCAAATGTCAAAAGTATATTGAATTCAGAAATATATGTATCCTAGGAGTCGAGTGTGAACGTCCAGGTAACACAGATCACTGAAGGAAAATATAATGATTAATGATGATACGTTATCATATGTTATCACAGGTTATCAGAAGGAGATTGTACAAGTGTTAACGTGCAATTAAGAAGACTTTATTAGAGAAGCACCACTTGTGAAACAGAACAAGTTGTTTATAAGCAGCTCATGTTTGGCTCAACATTTAATTCATTATTGGTTTGTCCGATCAGCAGCCAATCGACAAGATTTTAAACTTGGAAATAAATGAACTGAACATAAGCTGGGCCTAATCATATTTCTCTCAATATATCAAAATGTAAATACATAAACAAGTACACTTATTTTTTTGATTACCTATAGACAAAAAAATAGTTTGATATTTATAATTAGTAATTAATGAATCTATCCAAGTAACTACCACATATATTAGATCTGAATCCAATTGCTCCAATTTTTATTTGCATATAAACATTGGAACAATTAGATTCATAGACCTAATAGCTCAAAAGTGTTATTTGCTTATAAACATCCGGCACTAGATTCAAATCTAATGCCTCATTTTGATGGGAGCAAACTGAAAGGTGCTATAGCACTTTTGGTATCCCAAAGCTGCAGCTGCCACCATCTTTCTCTCCTCTATTTGCATCCCTCCTCTGCCTTAGACATCCAACTCCATTGCCCCCGTCCTACCTCATCCTCATCATTTCATGAAATAAGGCATCTCATCCCTCTTGGTCATCTCTCTCTTAGCCTTTGGACTTCTGCCTCTCCATCGCATCAATCTAGGCACCAAGGGCAATCAAAACATCATAAGTCTCTTCCTGCTAACTCCATTAATCTCAACATCATCTGGAGATTCAGATCTAAGGTCTGGTTTGAGACTTGAAAGATAAGAGATAGGAGATGGAGGGATTGGTTTGCCTCTGTAAGCATATTAGGCTTGGGTTTTTCTCTGTAATCACTAGGAAAACATCCACACTTAACAATGTCAAGCCAATGTGAGTGGAGCACGAGAAAACGAGTCAACCTTGACCCACTCTTTCTAACTCAACTTAAGCTCAAGCTAACCATCTTTACACCTCTAGTGGAAAAATAAAAGATATACCATCATCAACATTAATGCTTACATGACAAGCCCCTTGATGTAGATCTAAAACCGTGCCATGATACATCATAGGAATGAAGAGCTGAGATTAAAAGATTGCAATCTATGTTTGACAACTTGATAAGACTAACTACTGTAGCAAACTGTTCAAAGCATTGTTCACACTATAGTACCTGGAAAAACAAAGTGTATTTTAGGGGGATAATTTTGGAATTATCAAGTAGAGTTGAGTTAAGGTTTTTCTTTACATACACACACACAAACACACATATAGTCACAAGTGGTGTACAGGTTTTATGTTTTCATGACTAAATAAAGATGAAGTTTTCTTGGGGTGAAAAATCACTTTTCCAATTTAACCCCTGTGTGAGGCATTGATATAGCCTGAGAACAATCCCTAGGTGTGATTCCTAGGTTTCAGAGAGCCCGGTATCATCTTTTATCTTTCCTTTCAGCATCTTTACACCTCTAGTGGAAAATAAAAGGTATGCTAGCATCAACATTAATGATTATGTGACAAGACCCTTGATGAACATCCAAAACCATGTCATGATGCATCATAGGGCAGGATTTTTATTAGACTTAATTTTACCCATAAATTTTCTATATTTTCCGGTTGTTTTTAACTTTAGTGGATTACTTTGGAATGAAGGGTTGAGATTGAAAGATTGCAATCTTTATTTGATTGCTTGATAAGGCTGATTATTGAAGTGATACCATCCATGCATTGTCTGCACTATAGTAACCTTAAAACCTAAGTGTTTTTTAGTGGGGATAATTTTGGAATTATGAAGTAGATTCAAGTTAAGGTTTTTCTATATATATAGTCCCAAGTGGTGATGGGCTTTATGTTTTCATGATTGAATAAAGAAGAAGTTTTCTAGCAAAAATCACTATTGCAATTCAATCCCTGTGTGAGGCATGGATCTGACATGAGAACAATCCCTAGGTGTCATTCATAGGTTTCAGAGAGTCCAATATCATATTTTTATCTTTCCTTTCATTCTTTTCTTTTCATAATAATTTGTATTTTACTTTATTTTTTTATTTATTTCTTTCGTTTCTTGTTCAGTTTTCCTTATTCTCTTCCTAGTAATGGTTCCTATTTGTTTTCTCTTGATATCACCAATTCTTTTCCTACAAAAAAATTCACCTTTCTAGTTTATTTAATATGAAAGCAAAAAAATGGATCTGGTTTTTGAAGAAACAGCAAGCGATTAGATCTATTCCTAAGCACACTATCCCGAGTGTCGCAACGTGGGCTGTCCTATTCCATGGAAATCCAAAGAAAGCTCCATCCCTTAGGATTTGAAATTTTGAATCCTTGTATTCAGCTCTACAATGAAGAATCTAAAAAGAAGAGAAATGAGCAATAGGACATCAAATCAACATTGATAAATGCATTTAAGATTGCTTCGGGTGACAATGTGGCTTTAGAAAGATGGTGATACATCTACTGTAGACTCATATTCCGGTGAAGAAAGTAGCATGGTATTGTGACTGAGACTAAGGATTGCCTATTTTTTCTTGTGTTTTCTAGTTCAAGATGGTTTTCCTAACGCGGAATTCAAGTATTCAGGCCCCTAACAAAAGCAGCAAATTTTAAAAACATGTTGAGAGCAAAGGATATAATATTTTTCTTAAGCTAGTGCCACCAATGAATCTTCACTAAAAACTGTTATGAAAACTAAAACTATTATGAAAACTAAATCCCGTTCTTCGATCAAAGGTTTGCTACATATGTATCAAATATGACAAAAATACCATTTGATTGTTATCAAGCTAGCCATGGCTCCATGCTACCAGACATATTTAAGTTAGAGACTATTCAAGTTTTCCCCTGAACAAGATTTTATGGGTAGAATGAACTAAAAATCTACCATTACAATGCAAAAGACCTTAAGCCACCCATGCATGAGTCCTCTATACAGCAAACCCCTCTTTATGATACACACTCCACTCAGTCCAATTCTCTAAGAAAAAAAAAAGAGAAGAACATGAAGCAAAAATAATAGTGTATTTGTCAATATTTATATTTTTTTGAATGGACAACTCAAATTAGATGGGATCAAGGTTCGCAATCTCGGTAGCCGACCCGTATGGGTACCATCTTGGTACATCGTCAATATGCATAATAAGAGGTCGATTCAATATGCTGAAATTCAGTATGCCCCCCATACAACATACCGGTTCGTTTCCAGTATGATACACCTGGTAAAAGGTCCGTTGTACCGACCGTACCGATGTACCGGTGGGCACCGGTACCAGTACGTACCAGTACTATACCGAAACGAACCGGTACCGTACCGGTTCGGCTGGTTCGGGCCAAAAGCCAAAAAAAATTTGAGATCGGTATGAGCCGGCCGGTATGGGCCGGTACGGATTATGAATAGTCGGAACCGAAAAATATAGTTGTACCGTACCGGTTCCGTTCGGTACGGATACGTACCGGTCCGTACCGGTACGTACAGGTCCGTACCGATCGGTACGGCAGACCATGGCTGGTATGCACTGGTATGGATCGGTACAGCACGCCATGGATGGGATCTTAGCCATCCATCCTTTCTATGTGCAAAACATGTGTTTCAACACTAGTTTGAAATAGTTCAAATATTCTTTGGACTGGACCCTGCGATACCCTGTTTTAACCTGGTCGACTCAACTTGGTCACGCCAAGTCGACTCAGGTTGATGGGCAGGAATTGGCCCAGCTAGCCGAGATCCTTCCTGCGAGGAAGGGCAGGACCGCGCGACTTCACCGAAGCCCCGCCCCCTTTTCCGGTGGATTCCCTCCACTAGCATTGATTCTCCTCGGCATTTTTGGAAGATAGGCAAGAGGAGATCGCAAAATCTCTGATCTTCTCTCTCTATTTCTTTCCTTCCCCAGCTTCCATGACCACCACAAATCCCTTCCTCTCCCTCTCTTCTCCTCTTCTTCCCCCTCTATCTTTCTCCCTGCCTCTTCCTCTCCACTTCGAGCTCACTCTGTCCCATCTCCGCTGGATTTGTGGTCGCAACACCTCACTGAAGCAAGGTGTAGCTGATTTGTACAATTGAACCCTGTAATTTTTGGGCAAACAGAGACAAGTGACCCCGACAAGGACATTACTAATTTTTGATTACTAATCAATTTCAATCTATATGAAAAATGAAAATATAAAGTATATTGACATAATTGGTTCTACATTTCCTTAAAAATTTAGTATCAAGGATATGATTGTGAAATGATTCATATTTTTATAGCATTATCTCATGGATGCTTATACATGAATGATTTCTAAATTATGAAAAGTGCATTTTACTCCAAAGGTGATATATATAGCCTAATTATAAATTATGAACTTTTATAAAAATAGCTGATTTATTGTAAATAATTTTCAAGATGGTTTTTAAAGACTATTTATGGATTACGACTCTATAAAGCCATTTAGTATCTTATTCATGTACAATCTAAGAAAATACAAATATGACTTAAGAAGATACGATTTAAGAAACAAGATTACAAGCTCTCAGATAGCTATGTACAACCCAACCAGCGGGTATAATAGTTAACATACGGCCCTCGCCAATAGGTATAATAGTTGGCATATGGCCTTGCCAGCAGGTATAATAGTTGGCATATGGCCTTGCCAGCGAGTATAATAGTTAGTATACAGTCCTGTCAGCAGGTATAATAGTTGCCAAACTATGATACCAGTCAATTACGATCCTATTACGGGTATAAGGTGATTTTAGCATTTAGTCTGAGAGTATTATTTTTGTACTATGACAATAGCTATTTATGCAATTTGCATGATTTGTGCATATGCAATGGTATGATAGGTTTGATGACATGATTTATTATGCGGTTATTATGAAATGCTCTAATTACATGGCCAAATGGTTTACTAAATTATGACTATATTTAAGTTATATACTTGGAACTGTATTTATGAATCTGCATGGGAAACCTTCCCTTCCCCAGATCTCGACGGAGGGAAGGTTTCCCCTCCCCCGAACCCCCTCCCCTTCCAAGGGTTAGGGATATCAGGGGAAGGGTGGAATGGAAATTGTAATTCTTTCTACTTCTCCGATCGTGAATATCTGAATAGGACGAACCGGCCCACCAAAGCAGGATTTCGGGCAGTAGTGGGGTTTTTTTACTTATGCATACATGATCAGATTTTCATGTCATGGCTTATTCTGTTATTATGTTTATGAAATGTCTTATTTTGCAGCAAAAGTTATTTTCTAAATAATGAATTAAATCATGTAAAACTTATACTTGAGCTGGTAAGATAGTGTTTGGTTGCTTACTGAGATGTGAAGCTCACTCTTCTCTCCATTCTTTTTTTTAGACAAATAAAGCTGCTAGGAGCTAGGAGGGATAAGCTAAGTGGAGGTCGAGATAATAAGCTTTAAAGCATAATAGCAGGATACTAATAAATCTAGTTTATGACTATGAAATTATGGGTTATGTTGCGTTGAATATTTAAATGCTGCATTTAGACGCTCTGTACCCGCACCACTCTATTTAATAAATGAAAAAGACGTTTGACCACTTTTATTATTGTATAAATTTTTTTTATACAGATTTTGTTTTATGGAATTCATGTTATTGTGGGCGACATCCCATGGTAGCATGGCCATCTCATGTTCCGAATTTGGGGCATGATGGACCCTATTGTTTAATGCCTAAAAAAAGTATCTTCAGTTTATTGTACAACTAACATATACATATATATCCGTCATCAAGACTTTAAGGTCCAAACGCATTCCAAGCCTCCGGAAACAAAATGAAAATTTAATTCCAATTTTAGCTCTATTGGAAATGCATATCCTTTCGAGGATACCAAAAGTGGTTTGCTGTAGCATAATATCATGCACATAGAGTTAAAATCTATTCAAGTCCACAAGGAAGAATGAACTCTACTGATTGGTTTGATTTGCAAATAAACAAACATCAAGGATGATTATTAGTTGCAAGATTTGCAGCCATTTCCTTATTTCAACCAATGGCAAAGATTTTAAGAAGACTAGTCTTTCGTTTTTATATGTAAGACATCTCTTGAACTCCTATTTTATATAGTCCCAATCTCTTGTGACATGCAACAAAAGCTTGTATGATAGGAAAGTTCTCTGATGAATTCTGTTGAGTTTATACCCCTATCTAATTGCAGGCTTTGGTCAATTTATGTTTAATTTTTCAAGTAAGACATCTCTCGCTTTCACATTTTGCGGATTCCCAATCTCTTGTGACATGCAGGGAAAGCTTGTATTGTAGGACAGTTCTCCAATGAAACTATATTTAGTTTATTGCCCTATGTAATTGCAGTCTTTGGTCAACTTGTGCTTTAATTTCCTTGTTTCGAGAAAACTCCCCTTAACACAACTTATCAAAAAAGAAAGGGAATCAGAAATGGCACCTGCCGACCTTAAAGGGAAGAAGAGGAGAAATAACCAATGTAATAAATCGTGGTGCACCAATCTCATTCAGATGCATAGAACCTTTCTAAACAAGCATTATATACAGTTCAACATTCAATAACTTCAGAGTTAGAAGAAAATCTAGTTTACATGTCTACAGGAATCTAAATTAACAAAGCCACAAGCTATCTTACAGCCATCTCCGGAAGGGGTTTGTATGCAAGTGCCAGCACCCGAGATCCTTGCCTTGTATATTTCTTGTATGTCTCCACATATGTTGGAGGCATTTCAATCAACCTGTCCTGAATAGTTTCAGGTGCCCCCTGCCATTATAAAACAAGCCATGTTATATCGAGTATAATGAGAAATCAACCACAGACAAACTGTACCTAAATCATCACTACATACTTTTTTAACCAAAAATGATTCCTTCCCTGAATGAAGCAATACATCACATACAGAGGAGTGACAAATTAGGAAGAAGCAAGAAAACAAGGACTTGATAAAAGTTAATTTCAGAAGCACTGTCAATTTATGTAACTGAATAATCAGCCAAAAGAAATCCCAGAATTGAATACTGCCATTACCATGCAAGAAAAACTTTCAGGCAATGTTTAGCAAAACCAAAGTATTAGGATTATTATAGACGTTTTAGTAAATTATTCTAATGAGTACTGATAAATGCATGAGTGGCTTTGGCTATCAAATAGCAATAATCAGGAGAAACAACATTACTAAGACAAAAGTGCAGATAATTGTGCTTGAGGCAATCAGCATGAAAAATTACTGGAAATATAACAACTTCTAGTTGAGACATAACTGCTAACTTTCTACTATGGTACAAACTCTAGCAACATAAGCAAACTGATGCCAAAGAAGAAAAAGAAAAGGAGTATGTTTTGGCACCACCAACCTTCACATATGCAAGAAATTGTTCCTGAACACGAACGACAACAGCCATTCTTTTTAAGTGAGATGCAAAATGGTGTCTCTTTACAATCTGCACGGCATGACCGCCTGACCTGAATTCAAGTGAAATCACGAAATCAAAAACAGAAGAACAAAATTATAGGCATAACACAAATCATAGATGCTCAAACAAGAAGATGAAGACATCATCTTTCACTTCTACAGAGATGAATAAATCTCAAAGGTTGATATTCAAATCAGCTGAAATGGCAGGTTTCAATAAAATGCAAAACCTCCTAGTAGAATATCATTTCAATAAAGTAATATAACTGATGATATGATAGCCTAAACCATCTCTCATAATATTCTACACATACACCACCATGACTATATATGAATCTACTTCTGAGGACAACAAATTTACTTTATAGAACGTAGGAAATATTAAGGAGAAGGTGCAAGTGCAGGGAAGAGGATAATTTAAAAGTTCTTGAAGTAAGGAAGCATTTAAGAAGTGGGTGCCTGTTTGAGTTTCAGGGGAGTTTCCGAAGCAGAAACACTACCCTAAGTAGCAGGTTCCTGCAACTACGGATATAACCACAACCAAAGAATATTATAGCTATTCTGACAAGTTAGAACAGTCACAAGCAAGCTAAAATAGTATGCCCATCAGGCTAAAATAACTGCTCAAACCTTCTAGTCTGGATAAAACACCAGTTAATACAAATATATAATTAGTTATACTGGAAAAAATGTATTTTTTATTATTTGAACCTATTGCATTAAGATGTAATTTCCTACCACCGACCCACATAGATCAACTTGTAACGTGAGAATATTTGAAGCATTTCTAGAGTTAAAAAACTCAAATGATTATCTAGTTGGACCACATGAGTGTCCGATTGAACCAATTTGGGATAGAATAGACATGGTTGTGGCTTAATATCAGCTCCAGTCCGAAAACTGATGATTCTAACAAAGGATTTAGCCATTGCAATGAAAACCAAGAAAGGGTTGATAAAGCTGATAACAAACAAAATTGTTTGTCCTGTCAAGAATAATTAGTTACAAGTTTTTCTGGTTCTTATATATAAAAAGCTATCTGTACAAAATGATGCAACTTACCTTTTGGGCATTGCCTTCTCATCAGATGTGTATATCCAGTCTATTCCTTTAAGTGCTGCCCTTTCAAGGGGATCGCCAACCTAAATTCCAACGATAAATTCTATAATGTTCTGCATTGATGATTGGCTAGTTTATAGCATCATCTATTATCACAAAGACTTCGGCTTCTAACAATATCATACCAGTTTATTGTCTACAAATACCAAGGCATGGCAGGCTGCCAGAACTTCAACTGTGCTTGCAGGCAATTTAGTCGTGTCTGACTCTAAATTTGTATTGTCAGCCAAACCAGCAACACCTTGAAACTCCTGAAAAGCAAGCCAGATATCTCCAGGTTAAGAATAATTACAAGAAATAAATTAGCTCACAAGTTAACAGGCATACCATGTCATCAGATGTAAGAGTTCCTGTCTTGTCAAAGCAACATATGTCAACCTGCAACCAGCTAAGTTGGTTAAAAGTATTGATAACTAAGAACTTATAATACCTGCAAGAGATCACTAAAATCTTCACCTTCCCAGCAAAGGGTATTCTGAATGGCTCTGTGCAGAAAATTCCACGGCGTGCTAATGCAATTAAAGATGTGTTGACAGCTATGGATAGCTCCATTGGTAGTTCAGGGGGTATCACAGAAGTGATAATTAATGAACAACTCAAGAAAAGTTTGTATTTGCTCCTTGTTGGATCCTCTAATCCCTAACAGCAGAAATTCCATTTGCTAGAGGTAATGCTAATGAAGTATCATAATTCTAGTGCAAGCAACAGTAGTACTGGAAACCAGAAATTTGCATCCATGATACAAGACTAACGGGTAAATGAACGCCTCTTGTACCTTTTTGAGCACATAGCCTGCAGCAATAATGGCAAAGAAAACTAGGAAAAGAATGAAGAAGCCACTCTCCCAGCTATTTGCAGTCACCTGAAACACCAATTAACAAAAAGTATTATTAAACATGTATGCTCCACTTTCCAATGATCAGTACTTGACTAGAGACCAGAAGTTACCCTTTCAGTGGAAAATAGAATTGTTCGCATTAATTTGCCTTGACTTGTCTCAAATCCCGTCCGCAGTACAACAGCCAAGCATCCCCCATCAGGTGTTTTCAGATTAAATGACTACATGTCCCATATAAATTTAGTAATTAGATATACATTATAGCCATAAAAACAATTAAACAAAATGACAGCATTTTAATAATCAAAGAAAAGTGAACAATGCATTGCAGCCATATCTGAAATACCTTATCTGGAGTATGCTGCAATATCTTTGTTCCACCAAACAGAATATGACTTTTGTCTCGTTTAATAGACAATTTATCATCAAAACCTTCACCCGCAATTGAAACCTAGAGAAACAAATTGCAATGTAAAAGAATAAACAGAAAGAAATGAAGCAACAGCAAAATGTTGCTTACACAGACAAAGAAAAACCATTTCATTTCCAATAATAAAAAAATATATATTATGTATGAGGAATACTTTGGAACTCAGCCAAAAAATACATGGTTTTCCCAGATATCTAGGCAAACTGAGTTCCAGGTTGGATGTGAATCTTTGAAACAGCTAACAAATAAATGTAGGCCAATCAGATAAAAAACAAAAGAAGGAAGAACCACCTTCCACTGAGGAGTAGACTCGCCTGTGAGAATGGCTTCATTAACAATTGCACTTCCAGCTAATAACAGCATATCACCTGGTACAGCTTTCTCCTCCCCACTCTGACCAGAGGAGCGACCGACGGAGACAACATCTCCAGGAAGGAGGTCTGTACCAGATAGCTTAACCCACCTGAAACCAGAAGCATTCGATATAACTAGCTTGCTAATGCCTAATTTGTACACCAAAAAAATATTTAAAATAAACAAAGACATACTTCCCACAACGATGCACCATCAGAGTCTGGCCATCAACTCTTACACGCCTAAGTTCCGTTAGAGTCTTCAACCTACTCTTGGCCATTGTTGACTCAAAAAGAAATAGCATAAAAAGTGTGAACAAACTGTAGTACCAATATTCATCCAAACACCAAAGGCCCACACAGAAAACCTGCACATAAAAAGCACACAAACTCAGAACAAAGGCTATAGCGATCTTCATAGCTTATAGAAGTCCCAGCATTAAGACAATAGAATGCTTAATAGGACTACAAACCTGAAACACAAAAAACGGCTCCGTGCAATTCTCTTTCATCAACTTTTGAAACGTGGGTTGTGGATACTCAAACCTACACATTAATTGAAGACAGTAGACATTAGCTTACCATTGAATTTTTTTGTATAATGATTATAGTTGAGCACATTGAGAAACTAATATGAGAGATATTTTCAGCCCAAAGTCCTTTGTGCTTTGACAGAAGTAACAGAGATGAAACTCCAAATAATTCATAACTAGGCAGGTAGAGAAAAAAATAATGAACCAAAACAACTGCAGAGAGCCGATGTAAATTGGGTTTCTATTAGAACAGCATGTTATTTAGATTCACTAAGAACAGAGTCAGCAAGATTCACATAAAAGACTTTCCATGTATGTGCAGATAGAAGTGAGGATACTTCACGAAGGTAATTACCAGCACCAGAAATAGATTGTCCATAGAACATCATTTCAAAGCATGCACTTCATTTAAGAAGCGGAGGCACTAATATTAGCTATTACTTTTCATGAGCTTATTTACCACAAAAAGGATAATAGAAAATTTTCGCATGCAAATAAACCAGAGCTACATGGATAAGTGTACTTAACAGCAAAAAAAGGGGAAAAAACAAAAAACAAAACAAAGAAGAAAAAGAAGAAGGAGAATTTCCTAAGGCCTAGTTCCTCAGCACCCTACAGGTCTCTGCAACACTATTGGTACCAGCAAAGTCTCAGAAATTAATTGACTCGAATCTCCAGGTGTCACTACATATGCGGATAATATTACCATGAGCCTTCAAGACTAACATATAATCAGAACTCTGGATATCAGTTTACAAGAATTTCTTGAAAAAGGTGGTGGGCAGAAGGTAGAAGTTAAGCATTTTTGTCATGATTGGTGGCACAGATATCAATTTAATTTAAGATTTTTTGAGAAACTGAAAGACAAATTAATGCTGTGGATAATTGTAGTTAAGCTTATAGATTGAGAAACAGTTTTTCAAGACATTTAAGCCATCGACGATGTCCAAATATGTTCATAATGATCTTGCACATAGCAGGGTTATCTGAACCTGAACTATTTTTGTGCCAAAAGCAGTGTGACGACTCTTAAATGATTGAGAATTTCACTTGTACTTAGATATTATTACATGTCAGGTATATAATTTATGCTGTGCAAAGCGATAATAAAGCTATTATGAGCCCTTAAATTATTTATGTACCAAAAATTCATTTTAGTTCTCACTGAATTTCAATTATGGATGAGAACTACCATCTTTCATATAACACACCTGCAAAGATCTGACAGTAAAAACAGTGTTTGATTCATCTAAAACTCTAGATGAAGTAAAATTTTACAGCACCAGCTTGTGGCAAGTTTTGATTGGGTAACATTAAGACACTATTAGATCCAGCACGTATCAAAGAAAAGGGGCACAGGTATCCAAAGCAGAGTGCCATGTAAGCATCATGTACCAACAAGAGGGTTCTGGATAGCCATCTATTGCTGCCTTTAGCTACCAGCAGGTTGAAGCAGCCTAAAAATTGGAATCAAGGTCCGCCGTACCGGATCCGGTAGGCGTACTGGTTGCCTACCGGACCGGTACGAGCCGGTTCGTACCGTGCCCCGGGCGGTACGAACCGGGAAGCTCTTCCCCGCCGGAGCCGGGGAAGAAGAAGAGAACCAGAGAAAGCGCGGGGAAGAGAGGGAGGGAGCCCACCTTCGGCCGCCATCGGAGGGGCGTCGGAGGCCGGTGGGGGGTGGCGGAGCCCGGCGGGGGGTGGGGGAACCCGCAGGGGCGCGGCGGAGACCGAGGCCGCGTCCACTGTTTCGAAAGAAACAGGGAACGCGGCCGCGGTTTTTAATTTGGGAATTTTTAAGTGAAGTCGGCAAACCGCCGGGCTCCGCCGCCTCCCACCGGCCTCGGACGCCCCTCCGCGGCTCTCCGATAGCGGCCGAAGGTGGTCTCCCTCCCTCTCTTCCACGCGCTCTCTCTTTTTCTCCTCGTCTTCTTCGTCTCTGGCACGGAACCGGCCTGTACCGGTTTCCACGGCTCCGGCGTACCGGTAGCTGGCCGGACCGGTTTGTACCGGCCGGTACAGGCCGGCTCGGCATACGCTGATTCGAATCATCTAATCATGTCACATGCACCAAAATAAGACTTCTAATATATCTAAGCAGTTTGATACAAGAATGTTATACTTGAAAGTTGGAAAAAGTGGCCAAGAAGCTTAAAATCAAGCCTTCCATATAATATAGCAAATTAATAGTGCACATGCGGTGGGTTGTAGTTGTTGCCTGATTCAAATGTGGCATTAGCTGGTAGAAGTCAACCTATGTTGTGATAAATCATTCCCTCCTCTAAGCTGTGGTACGATAAAATAGTGAATTAGTTTCATGCAAGGTTTTAAATACCGTGGGATAGAGTTGTCCCAGTTTTCCTGTGTAAAGTGACAACATGCATCCCGACACTCAAGACGGTGGATGTTCCATCCCCTCCCAATTAATTTCTCAACTTATCCTGTCCTAACACTAGGGATGGTGACATGCCCCATTATTCCGTGGGTACTTAAATATTGGTTTATCAACTCCTTTTTCTTGAAAAAAGTAACTCTCAGATGAAAGCTGCTTATTCCGTCACTGTCATTGCACAAAACAAAATGGCTATATCACAACTAAGTCCATTTGTTTCATTAGTAGGCACAAGTAGGTTAGGAAGGTATCAGCCCTCAATCCTTAATTCATACCAACTTCTTATGTCAAAAGCTTAATTTGCCTAACGAGACTCTAGCCACCTAGCAGGGCTTGCTGTTAGTAGGACCAGAACCGGCTATGGTGGTTTTAGTTCTTGATTAGACAAGATGTTTGGAGAGAAAAAAGGAAGCCATTGCTCAACAGAAAAAACTGCTAGCAAGATAAGTTATAGGTCATTTTTTAGATGTTCTATTCATTTTTGCATGTGGATTTCAACATGTACAACAAGTCCAACCAAAAAAATTAAGAAAATAGTAATGGAGGTTAATTGCATCAGAAGACACAATGTAAGTTATGAGTAAAAAATGACGCCAGCCCGTAGAAAAGCCTCTAACAAAACTAATATAATAGTTATCAAAAATATAGTGATTGCTCCTATTTGATATCAGCTAGTTATGTAATTGACATTTCCCTGGATGAAGAATGGAAGGTGGTTGCATTTTGTTGACTAAAAGCATATTTTCCCCTTTTTGTGTTTGCCACATATTCAGGTGATAGGATGATACATAGAGAAACATACACATTTCGCCCCCACTTGTTAGTGGCGGCAGCAACTTTAGCTTCCGATCCATGGCCAGTATTCCTGAGATAATAACCAAATGATTCTTTTGTAGGGTAAGTGAGTTTGCAAAATGTTTCCTTTTCAGTTGAAAAGATGAAGCGTTGCTTTCTGAAATCAAAATATATTTCATCACTATTCCCAGTTGAAGATGCTGATGATCCCTCCACCTGCGTAACTCAGAAACGATTCCATCAGGCATTGTCAAGAATTTTTATAACTGAAATTAGAAAATAATAAAATCAGTGTCCTGGAAAATACTCGAACATTTCAAGCAGAAAAGATATAAAATTCTTTTATTTAAATGCAATCTGCAGATTAGTTATAGCTACACACATAAGCATAAAAAACTTTGTAAATGGGTGAATTCGGTGGATCACACATGAGTTTATATTCCAGTTCCTTAAGATCAAGAAGTGGCATAAAAAAATTACCCTTGGTGAGAATACAATCCATGTCCTTTACCAATCATTCAACATAAGAGTGTAGACATAAGAAAATAGGAATATTAAATAATTAACAGATTGGCTCTTTTGCGGCTAAATTGGATATCTAGGTCCTTCACCACTCATTCCACATAAAAGTGTAAACCAAGGATCGTTAAACCGGTATCGGTAGGCGTACCGGTCGGCCACCGGACTGGTTTGGTACCGATTCGAACCAAACCGAACCGGTACCGAACCGATACCGCTGGTTCGGCCTAGTTCACGCATCCAAAAGCCCAAAAAAAATTGGACACGGTACGAACCGACCGGTTCCTAACCGGTACCGGCCAGTACGGGTCGATTCAAGCCGGTACGAGCCGGTACCATTTTTTAACGATACCGACCGATTCGCACCGATTCCTAGCCGATACTGGCCGGTACCCTTTTTTAACGCCGAACGGGACCAGTTCGGTACGAGCTGAACCGGCCAGTACGGGCCGGTTCAGCATTTCTTGGTATAAACATATAAAAATAGAAATATTAAATAATTAATAAATTGGCTCTTCTATGGCTAAATTGGGTACATAGGTCCTTCACCACTCGTTCAGCATAACAGTGTAAACATATAAACATGGGAATTTAAATAATTAACAGATTGGCTCTTCAGTGACTAAGTGTGTGCGGAAACCTTAAGCATATGTGAAAAAGCAGGCCAGAAACCAGATTGAAGTGTTCATAGACCAACATCATGTACAAGATAACTATAACAACACTGGACAATAATTTCTCAAGATTTTAGTTGTCAGCATGTAGTTAGGATTGTAAAATCCATGGCCTTCAGATCTAGATCAGTTTGAACTGTAAGATCTAGACATGGATTGTGCATCCAAATTTTGGATCATATGATCCTTTAGAACATAAAATCCAAATATGGAACATGTTACTATGTATCAAAGCAAATAGAACATCCATTCTTTAAAATCCAACAATTTTCTTCAACTTTTGTGATAACTAGTAGATCATTAAGGATCCTAATTAGTTGATTGGAAGTGCTAAGACTGACACTAATATTTTGCCTTTCCTCGAATAACTTAACGCAAAGGAGAATTTTGCTGATACATTTGGAGGAGAAGAACATCCTTTCTTGGTATGTTAAAAATTAGAAGTTTGTTTCTAAAGGTGAATTAGTCAAGATGTTGCACAAGGTTCGACTAGCAGGATGGTGAAGTAAACATTGTTTTTTCATCAAAAGGCAAAAAGAAAATATTTTATTTCATACATTAAATCTGATAATGATTACAATTATTATGACAATACATTCCATGTATCTATTTCTTTATTCTGCAGACCCATATCTACATATATCATGGGTCAAATTACAGTACCCCATGGACTTACATAGTGGCATATATCTATGGTGAAAAATAAAACATGGTGTTTATTTCTTGGAGATAACATATGAGCTCACAATTGTTGGAAAGTGAGCTTATTATGTCATATGAAGGTTTCTTACTGATTATTCATTCAAATCACAATTTAATCATGCTTCTTACTTTGTATATCGTTTTACATTCTTTTAATGTTCGAAATAAATCAGAAAAGATCAACACTTTGTAACCTTCTCCATGATCCAAACAAATCTGACCCCCTATATGATTTACAATATTATACTAAGCTTAACCACATTGCTTGTCAAATTAGTGACAAATTTATATTGATTCAGAGTATGACAATAGACTACTATTCCATGTCCTGGATAAAATAATAGAATCACTGAAAGATGCTAAGAGCAAGGTTTAAATCCCGAGAGATAGGGGGTCCCGGTTTCCCTATGAAATGGGATGCCCCGCTATCCAATCCCATCCTGGTGAAGCATCCCAGTGGTACTCTCTATCTCTCTCCTTTTCTTCTTTCCTTTATTTCTTTCTTTGTTTGTTTGTTCCTTTTCTTTATTCTTTCCTTCCTTTCTTTCTTTTTTCTTCATTCTTTCTTTCTAATTCTTTTTTCTTCTTTTTTCTTCTTTTTTTTTTCTTTCCTTCATTTCTTTCTCTTTTCTTACTTCTTCCCATTCTTTCTTTCCATTTTATTTTTTTCTCTTTCCCTTCTTCCTTCTTTCTTCCCTTCTTTCTTTCTTTCCTTTTTCTTCTTCTTTCCCTTCTTCCTTCTTTCCTCTCTTTTCTTTCTTGGTCTTCTCCCTTCCTTTCTTTCTTTCCTTTTTATTCTTCTTTCCTTCCTTTCTTTTATTTCCTTTTCTTCTTCTTTGCTTCCCTTCTTTCTTTCCTCTTTCTTCTTCTTTCCCTACGTGGATGGGTTTTGAAGTCCCCCCTGTGTCGGTGTCGTTACCTCACAAGAACAAGACATAACAGAGGGAATACCCCCCCCCCTCTCTCCTACCAAGACTTAAAAACCTGGCTAAGAGAGTTCATGCATTGCAAACGGTAATCTTATAAAGCATAATTTATCTAATATTTTGCTGAGTTATGCAAAATCTTACATTTTGATCAAATGATTGCTTGCCCAAACCAATAAAGCATACCACAATAAAAGGCATAAAACAATTTCCTAAGACCAATTCTGATACCAAACGAGTAAATACGAAATTTTAAGATGTGTCTTAAGAAAGAGTTCAAATACCAGGTGCTGAATGCATGCGCTAGCATGTTATATTCCACCAAGGCATGCTCATACTTCGAACATTTCACATGCACTAGCATAGCAAGGCCAAGTACTGGCATGAAATTGGTACCATGCAAATGCTGCAGCATGCCAGTAACTGTATTACCTGGACACTTGCATCCAGCACCTAAAACTCATGTCCGATATGTATTGGAATAAGATATGTGTCAAATGCTTGGATACTTGGGAAAAATTTTGAATTTCAGCCTTTATTCTTTTGAGATTGGTCAAGCATGTAAGTTTTAAAAATAACTTTACAAAATGTCAACTTTCAAAAATCATTAAGCTAATTAGAAAGTTTGGATGACAAACATGCAGAAAACCTAGACATATAATATCTTTTAATCAAATATATGTTTAATTAAAATAATCCTTTTCTACATATCCATGTATCTCCTTTTTCTCCTCTTGCCAAGTTAGATACTTATATACATGTGTGAAACTGATTCATGTGTCCATATCCATGCCACAATGGCCAGTAAAGCACGAGCTTAGTGCCTATCATGCATGCCATCTCATGCCAACCAGCAGTTAGATCCCATCAATGCTTAGTGACTAAAGCTACCTAACCAATTGGGTGTTCTACAAGGTTGAGAAGGGAAAAAAATGATTTACTATCTCTCTAAACATCAATGTAATCACCTTTTCCGCAACGATAGGTAATACTTCTATACTGCTTATGAAATAATATATAAAAACTAGTCAGAAGCTGGTTAGCCCAGCCATTACACACCTAATCACAGATCATCAGGGTTTAAACCTCACTAAGGAATAGGCTACCAGACATGAACAAACGGTTAATCTCATATATTTTAAAAGCAAAACAGGCCTCGAAGTTATACACTTAGAACTTCAATTTCGTTTTAATATAACAAGAAGACATGGTCAAGTCTATTGTTGGAGAAAATTGACCAGCAACCTATGACCATAAAAGCAAGCTTGTAGTAGGAACATTATGGTAAGACTTACTCCAATCAATTATCTCCATGCTGTACACTTGACTTTCAAGATCTTGAGATGACATTGACATACTTTAACATTATCCAGTATAAGTTCTTGCAAAAGGCAGCTAAGGAACAGGAACATGCATAAAAAAATTAGCAATAAATAATAGAATAGGAAGTATAGATGTCATGTTAAAGTATTATGTAGTATAACCATCTAGGCCGAAAGGTGGAGAGAAAGGTTTTGTAACAGATATTGTTATAAAATCATGAAATGGTATAGAGGAATGAGAATGATCTCCAATTTCGTCGATATATACGGATATATTGTTGAGTGCATATCAGCATAGGTTGTAGGTTGGTAAGCTATGTTAAGTCATTTTGAATGATTTTACAATAATTTGGCTACCCTCTAACCTGGATACTAATAGGGAACATTAATTGTACAGAGAACAATGTGTTTTACGTCTCATTCTTTAAAAAAAGAAAATAATAAGGTATGATTAGAAAAAATATCTCTGTTTTTCAACCTGGAAAAGTGATGATAAATAGCAAGGACAATAGGACACCATGGGAAATGGAGGGACCCATTAAGCTTTGCAGGAAAGCATTGAATAGTTACATATAACAGACTCAAAAAAGACTTCAATATTATATTTCTATTTTTTCCGATGTGGATTATATTTTTTATTTTCAAAAGGAAGATGAAACTATTCACTCTGTTTCTGCATATCATGTCTAGTGCTGTGGTGTATAGGTTCATTGGTGCCTTTCTCCACATGTTATATGGCACCAATGATGCAATGACAGAAGTCAAAAAATTACAGATCTTTTAGGGCTAATTTTCCCTAATTATAAGTTATGCAAATCGAATATCTTTCCTACAACCACAAGGAATTGTGATTGAAGGTGGATGTCACAAATTTATGCAGATATTGGTTAGGTGAAGCTACAGAAGTGTCATCTTGTTCTCCATAGTTTTGATTTTTGACATTTCTAAGTAATTAGTTGTTCTTTTTTTATTTTCATTGAAGAAACCTATTATCTTTTTGATAGTAAAAATCAAGGATCAAGTTACAACATGATGCAAACATGCCAATTGATAGTAAAAAACACGGTCGTGCCATGCCGTGTTGTGCTGATCACATATCTTGCCAAGTACCAAGATTCATACAAATGAAAATAGGTTCATGTTCATCCATTTCAACCAAAACGAGGACTAGCAGTGACCAATAAGCAAGATACAAGAGCATATATCCTTGTATCCTACTTATACCTTGCCAGCATGGATTGCAATGGCTTGATACTTGAATCCTTAATAAATTTGTATTTTCTCACTCTGTTGTAGCTTTCCTTACTTTTAATTTGATTATATTGTTTGTGAATACAGGAAAAAAGTAACACCTGGTCTACAACTTCTACAAATATTTCTCATATTTAATAAGAAAACCATTATCATTCTTATCAACAATCACATGCTAAGAACTACTAACGAAATCATAACTTCTTAACTATATCTACCAATAATGCTCTCCTGGAAATCCTATAAGCCAGTTTACATTGCATTCTTAACTTATGAAACGATGTTTTCTAACCTAAAATCCTTCCATTCAGGATTAAAAAAAAAATGATTGAAAGAAATCCTCAATCTAGTATGGATATTTTGGCAATTACAAAAGCAATAAAGATGGCAAACAAAAAAAAAGTGAAACAAGACAATGTACAATAATCTTCATATTAAGGTATTACACTATTTCCAATAAACATCCAAGTAGTAGCTACAAGTATAAAAACTGATTACATGAATGTAGGGGAGCCCTATAGGAAAAGGCAAAACAAAAGCACTATTTAGGTAGTACCAACATCAAAGGCATGGCTTATAGATGTAACAAAAATATCTACTTAAAAAACAGCAATGGCCATATAGACACAACTAGAAAATTCCCTTTCCCCTGGCAATATTAATCTCACTGACCATACAATCTTTAACAAGGAGAGGAAATAGTCTTAGTATCATGTTACAGAATGAAACTCCTTCAACAGGGTTCGTACATGATTTTAAGATAAACACATGCACTGTGAAAATTATGTATGTGTACACAGCAACAACATGCAACCCCCACAACCAGGTCCATATGAACGCTATCCTGAAGTAAGATATTAGTCTAGACAATGGTTTTCATACGATGTCCAGATTTCATATAGGTTTGTTATATCATTGCAACTTTGACAGGTTTCTGTAACTCTGGCTATGATTTCATAATTTATGATCATGAAAGTGCTCTAAGAATGCTATAACGTTTTCCTTCTTGCCAAATATAAAACAACAAATTAACTCTCTACAATCTATAAATACAATCATCCTCTTTCATTTTGGTGATAACTTGCCCATTGCATTAGTAAGGCTTCATCATGCCACACAAGTAAAGTGACATGAATATAAAAGTTGTCAGATAAACGAAAGCAGCATTCATGGATTTAATAAACTTACAGGTCTCCGAATATGAAGTGGCACAATTTCTTTTGAACCAGAAAACTTAGCAGGAGTTACTTTACATGCATCTGCAGAATAGATGTCTTTTGCCTGCCAAATCATAGTAAAAAAAGCATAAAGGAACAGCAAAGACATCATAGTTTTTGACCAATCAAAGATTAATCAGTCAGAAGTCAAAAAAGCAACAAAACAGGTATACCAACATATACTTGATATCCACATGCTTCTACTATGAAATAAAGATATCTATTTACAAATTTGTTAAATTTTACAATACAAAAACATTGAATATGCTTTTTTTTTCTTTTTGCTAGCATGCAACTCATAGCGCAGAGATGACTGCTGCCTGAATATTTTATCAGTTCTAACCACATAATAAATTAATCAAACTGACTCATAAAACTAGAGTAAAGTCCAATTCACAAGTCACAGGCAAGAAATCAATTCCAAACTACACTTTGTGATTTTTTATCAGTTCCAAACTACACTTTGATATCTTAACTCTACTCCTTTAGACAACAGTACTATAAACCAAGAACTCGCATACCTTGCCGAACTGGACAAAGCATCTGAAATCAACCGACCAGGCAGTGAAAAGCAGCACCAGAATGTGAGCGACGGCGAGCGCCCCAAGAACTATCAACGCGTCAGTGAAATCAAGGCTAGGCACGGCAACAAAAAGCCAGATGGAATAAAGAATCGCGAAAGGCCACACGTCCAAGCGCCAGGTCCAGTGCCGCCGCTTCAGCAAGTCCACCCCTTGCACCACCTTCCCATCCACATCGAATCTCGCCATCTTCTGTTTCCCTTAATCTATAAAAAGATCACATAAGAAGACTCACAACCGAAACCGTTCGTCCCCAATTTCCTCCTCCACCGAGAACCTTCAAACCAGATTCCATAACATCAAGCGAGATCTATCATGTAACGGATCGAAAAAAAGGGAAAGATAGGGTTTTTGAGACGAAGGAATCGAGGAAGAGGGGAAAGAGAGTACCTGTAGATCGGCCGCCGGATCGCGCGGAAATCTCTTCGATGGGGCGAGGGGATCGGGGGAACGGCGCCGGTCTGAGTCCCGCCGGAGTCTTCGAGTGGATGGCTAAGAGGAAGAGCTCGTCTTCGCGACAGAGAAAAGGGTCTTTTTTATTTTTGTTTCTTTTACCGCTGCTGGAGAAGATGCGAGACGGCGGGTGATGCTTTCTTTTCCTCCGTCTCTCTGGTTTCCCCGGTTTCCCACACCGCTTATATATAGGCTTTATTCTCTGGCAACCACGCCTCTGAGGTGAAATTTTCCAAGTATTCCTCATAAGTTACCCCAGCGGTAAATACGATTTTTTGCATAAATCTTCAAATTGTCTCTGCGTAATTTTGGTCCAAAAAATAATCCTAGTTTTGGGTTGGTAGTGATCAAATTAAGTGATTATTTGATCCCAAACTTTAATGATTAAATTGAAAAATTTTATTATGATATAGTTTTATTTTATTTTCCAACTAGAATGTATGCATATACTTAAAGCATACGAAGTGACATCTAGTTAATTTAGTCGAGCTATGTTCAATAAAAATCTAAAGTGATATTTGTTTCAATCTCTTCTTGTCCTCGAATTCTACTGAAAAGCTTAACTACCATTTACAATTTCGAACAAAGATTGAGTTCTGTCATATTTTAATAAAATCGATCTTGTAAAAAATAGCTGAATCAACAATGTTACAAAATAGAACAGCACCATAAATCAAGATCTTGCCAAGACAACCTGCAGCTTGGTTAATTTTGTGTTCATAGATCTTGGATGTCCAATTGCCTCTCTTTTAACTAGTACTTGGGAAAGAGAAAGTGGAGTTGACAATGAAAGTATGTATGCAACCATCTTCTTCCCATGAGGATGGGGAGTTTTGGAGCTGATGCTTTTCATTGCCTTTCTGTTCTATTTAAAAAAGAAATTATTGGTAGCAGTGAAGTATGCTTCCTCTATATTATATAGTATTTCAGTAGAAGTCCTTAGTTCTACTCCTCCAAATGCCTAGTCCAAAAGACTATCAATGGTCTCTTAGGATTAACAAAATTTTAAAGAGGTTTCCCTTTTTAGCTTTCCTTATGTTTTTAATTGTTCAGTTGTTTCTTCTAGGGCAAAATTTTATCTCCAACTTCATCAACAGTTGCTTGTTGTTGAAGTTTGCAGACGTTTTCTTTTATATTTTTCTCCTTTTTATATTTTCTATAAGTGCAAGATACAATTGAAAGGTATTGTGATTAATTTGACCATAAAACTAGGAGAGGGTTTTTGGTAAAGATCCCATAGATTTTCTGTTGAAGGCAGTATTAGATTTTTGCTAAATTTTCATATCTTTTACTTGAATATTTTAGCATATATGTTTTCTTTTTTATTTTAGATCGAGTTTCATATTTTTAGTAGAACTTTAAACTTTGTATGGCTTGTCTGTATAAGACAGCCTAGGGTTTAATTTGTAGGATACTTATTTTAATTGATTAAAAAAAATTGTGGAGTTTTCTTCTTCCACTTTTCCTATTCTTGTTCTTTGTCATTCTTCTCTCTATAACATGCAAGTTATGACCTACTCACCTTTGTGGTTGGCTTGTTTTGAGATGCATGGGGGTGCACTAGATAAGTTTAGGCTTTGTTAACAAAAAATTTACGATAAGTAAAAAGAAAAATACTAATAAAGTTCCCAGAAAATAAAAAATCCATTTTCAATTGCTATAAATTATGGGATTGACCATACCTAATGATGATTGAAAGTATCTATTGCTACTTAAGTGGTCAGGAGATGTAAGACAAAAAGTAGTTATAGCTTGTACAGTTAAATAAAAAATATCACTAATAGTGAAAGGAGCTATTGCAATAGCATCAATGTTTATGCCTCTAATATTACTTTAGGGTTTTTTTTGCATATATATCTTTATAAATTATTTATTTTTGTATATCTACTTAATGCAAGATAGAAGGGAGAAAGAGAGAGAAAAAGATGAAGAAGAAGAGAAGAGAAGAGAATAACAAGGAGGAGAAGAAGGTAGGGAGAGGGCAAATCAATATCATGTATTCTCAAATCTGAATAACACAAATTATATTATATTAATAGGTTTATATAGTTACCCCAAAATTCTATAAGAGTCTGCATAAAAACAAAACACTGGAATCCCTATAAAATTCTAATTTTAGAGTCTTACAAAATTATAATCCTATAATCCACAATAAAACTCTCTAATTTTCAAATAAAATAAATTTTCTATTTTTTTATTTACGTCTAACAGAAGTATGCCTAGATTTCTTGTTGGATGGTGCTCTATCACTGCCCTTCGATCAATATGACATCTCATGCTGTGAAAAAATGATCTTTTAAAAGCTAAAAACCCTTAATGTGGGAAGACATGCAAAATTTAAAAAAAAAAGATTTATAAAAATATATATGTAGATAATAAGTTTTTGAGGGTATACTCATAATTTTAGATATTTACAAGATATATATCCCAAAAGTCTTTTTAGCTACATGCTAGTTAAACTAATATCATCAAGTGAATCATGATATCGAGGTAGACATGAAATAAAAAATATTTTATAATGGCATACATGAAAAAAATCCATCACTCTTTAGCTATATGGAGATGCAATTATTTATAAACATAAGAAAATTATATGGCGATCCAACTTCAAGAAAGGAGGATAATACAGAGTAGAGTTTTGGATGGGAGTACATGTTGTTGACCCTTATCTGCTCCATATTACTCCTAGTTGCACACTTCTCTTATTGTGCCATTTTAGTAGTTGATTCTAATGTTTGGATTTATAACAAATAGGGTTGTATGGAGTGGGATTAAATATACGATGAAAAGATGAGATAATAAGTGCCACTTGCTTAAGAATTGGAGAGTGAGTTTGTGGAACCACATTTGTGCCATGCGACTAAATATTTAAGGGATATTATTTAATAACTTAAATAACATCTTTTATTAATTCCTGCAGTAAAAAATAATCCATACTTTATAAAGGTGAGGAAGCCAATTTTGTCCAAAATTTTAGATCCAAATATAAATTCAGTTAAATTAGGTCTAGTTAAGACCGTCTTAGCAAAAGTTTAAGTTGTAAAAAAAGTCCGTATTTTATATATGAAAACATGTGAACAAGTTGAGTTTTAAACTTTGGAAACATAGGTTATAAACGGGTTGGGTTGGTTAGAGGCTATTGAAATATAAACTAAATAGTGATTAAGATTCATTGGAAGCTTTTGATAAAAATTTAAATTTGGTTCAAAAAGATACATTTTTGAAAAAGTCAAAAATTTCTTTATATGTGGATTCTTTATATTTATGTTGATTTTTATATCATACCTTATATCCTTCTCTAACTTGACCCAAATTCTATCTAGAATGATTTTGAGCCTAATATTTAGGCCTAATTTGATATTTTTGTTTGGAGTATAGTTTTGTCTATAGAGATTTGAGCAATGAAGCTTTTACTGGTAAAGCTTTTAATAAAAAGTAATTTATTATTCGATAATTATATTTCTAAAATATTATGGAACTGTAACATCTATTTATTAACTAAATATGAAAGTGTTTTTAGTAACAGATAATATTATTAAAATTAAATTGAACCGGCTGGTTGGACTAGTCTTATCGAGAACCAGTCATCTATCCAGTACAATTTAAAGGATATTTTAAAATGGTCAATACTCGATCAAACATGGGAGAACCAAGCAAACCAGGTATACAAGGTTATTTTCTGGCCAAAGATATCGGTAAGACTTCCCTCTTCCATTTTATTCTTCTGTATTTCTTACTAGCCTTTTCTTTACAAGATAATTTCATTATTGGTGTTGTACTAAACATGCTACTAACGAAAACCCTTCTTTTTGTTAAATTTTTTTCTCTTTTTTATACTCTTTCAATCCGTTGGACTCAGTCGCTACTGAGATAGCTGAAGTTCCATACTTTTTAAAACATGAAATCGTTTTTTTTTTGGTTTCTGGGTAAGAATTCTTTCTTTTTTTATCCTCCATCTACGAGTTCCTCCGTGGTCTCGGCACCGTCCCCGACGAGCTCGACGGCCTCGAGCTCCCCGTCACCGAGGATGTCATGCGGGAGCGCGTCGACTTCCTCCATTCCCTTGGCCTCACCTTAGAGGACATCAACATTTACCCCCCTGTACTTGGTTGTGGTGTCAAGAAGCACATGATCCCCGTTCTCGATTATCTGGGGAAGTTGGGTGTCTGCAAAGGCGACCATCACGGAGTTTTTGCGGTGGTACCCGCAGGTCCTCCATGCGAGCGTGGTGGTCGATCTCGCACCCGTGGTGAAGTACTTGCAGGGATTGGACATCAAGCCTGGCGACGTCCCTCGTGTCCTCGAGCGGTGCCCGGAGTTACTCGGCTTCGAATGGAGAGGACTATGAGCACATCAGTGGCCTATCTGATTGGAATTGGTGCTGCAAGAAGAGAACTAGGAGGGGTTCTCGCTCGGTATCCGGAGATACTCGGGAGCGAGTTGAGAGAGTGATCGAGCCTTTCGTCGAATATCTTGAGAGTCTGGGCTTACCGAGGCTGGCTGTGGCGAGACTGATTGAGAAAAGGCCTCAAATTCTTGGTTTTGAGTTGGGGGACCAGATGAAACCCAATGTTGAGGCTCTGCTGGAGTTTGGTGTTCGGAAGGAGGCATTAGCTTCTATGATAGTTCAGTATCCAGACATCTTGGTGATTGAACTGAAGGTTAAGCTTCTCTTGCAGCAATGCTTGTTTGAATCGAGCATTTTGGTGGGTCGTGATGAATTTGGAAAAATCATTGAGAAAATGCCTCAAGCTGCTAGTCTTAGCCGCTCTACTGTGTTGAAGCATGTTGATTTCCTCAAAGGCTGCTGCTTTTTGTAGAAGCAAGTGAGCTGAATGGTTGTTGGCTGCCCCTAGTTGCTTGCATTGAATCTGGATATTATAAGAATGAGCTTTGAGTATTTTCAAATAGAGATGGATAGTGATTTGGAGGAGCTGGTTGCACACAATAACACCAAGGTATCAGATTATCACCAGGAAAGGGTTAAAGTGTTTACTTGGATGGCTATTCAATTGTTCTGATGAGGAATTTAAAGAAGGATGAAGTATGACTCCATTGAGATTGAGGAAATGGAAACAGAACCATTGTTTAGCATGAAGACATTTCTAGAACCCAGGGAGGAAGATGAGTCTAGGACTGAATATGATGTAGACAGTGAGTATGAGGACCATGATGATGACTTTATGGGAAATTAATTTACTATCATTTTGAGTTGCCTGTTGGTGATTAGTTTCATCTCAAAATGATGTGGGAGTGCGCTAATGGACTGCTATCTCTTTGAAGCCTTCCTCAGAGTAACCTTGTGATGTATACAGCAAAACTTTTCCTTAAGAAAAGCATCCCTTGAAAGCTGAGTGAGAAATGAATTTTATGAAGGCTAATTGCAATGTCAGACCTAAAGGTACACATACACCTAGTCATGCTCTCATCCTTCAGAATTTTTTTGTCAGTCTATCTTTATGAGATGAAAGATTGTATCTCTGGGAAAAATTGTTACGTGCTTGAGCAGCTTATCGTCGGTATCCATATTATATGCGAAGTTGTGGCTTTTTTGAGTGAAAGTAAGCCTTGACACCTTTTAGATCCTAAAGTTGATGTCTGTGTTACATACTTGCAGCTTGATGCTTCTTATAGGCTTTGAAGTTATAGAGTTACTAGTATCGCCTGATCAGATATCCTTCAATATTTGAAGTTATGCTTTTTATGATTTTAATAGATGATGCAGAAGAAACTTATAAATTATAAAATTTTTTAATCAGGAGTCATTATTGAATCCGTGTATTTTATTGTTCCTTTCCCAACTTAAGGCATGCTCCAAACCAGTTCTGTTCTGCACTATCTATCTGTACCAAAATTTCTATTTCAGTGTTTCAAACTGATTCTTTTAGGTCTTCCTTTCTTTTAAGCTTCAAGAGATTCATATTTCATGTTCTTTTTCTTATTTTATTTTTTTTGCATACCTCAACATGGTCATTATAGAATTTTTCATTGGTTCATCTTAAATTTTTCATGAATAGCTGATGACCTCTTAGAATTTTTCATTGCTGTTGGTGGGTAGTTTCAGCAAAAAATGACATGGGACTGTGCTAATGGACTGCCATCAGTGGGAAGCCTTTTCTTTTTTTGGTAGAACAGATTGATTATACAAATCTAGTATGAATACATCCCATAAAAGCCAGAAAGTAAAATATCCTGAAACAAAGGTGGGATGGAAAACGAATCAGTTCATAGGACCTCGCTCGAGTGTTGGGCTACGTAAGAAGCAACCCAGTCAGCCGCCCAATTAGCTACTCTGTAGATATGCCTGGCCACCAAGGACACACACTCTCTAGAGCTTCTCCAATTGCATGTAGGAGTGGGTGGGCACCAGCTGATCTTGCTTGCCCCTGAATCCACCCGATCATTGCGGTCGAGTCACCTTCGACAATAATACAGTTAGCTCTAAGGACCCGCCTTGCAAGGGTGATACCAGCCCAGGCCACTCTCAGCTCCACTCCAAGTACATATGTCTCAAAAATCGGCATACTGCCTGCTGCCACTAGACTCGAATTTGGGCCTTGGATAACAAAACTTGCACCCCCTCTACACCCGTCATCCACCACGCTATTGTCGAAGTTGACCTTTGATGAGAGCACAAAAGTGTGATCTACATACCACTTAAATTAATCTTATTGTTAACAGATGATGATAATATCGTCGAGTTAAATTGTATTTTGTGTTTCGCATAGTCTTATCGTAAATCAGAGATAAAATGCACATTTGGTACAGGTTTGGTTCAGGAAGATGCTTAACCCAAGCTGTGCGCACCCAATCTCGCCATATCCTAGTCGAACCCATCATTTATCAAACTCACAATTATGGGCAGCAGCCAGGCCTGACCATATTAGAGCGACACTTGGCGACCATCCACATGGAATGCACCAGAAACATCCGAAGCCCATCCTTCCGCATCAGTCTGCATCCCAAAACACCCAAAGCACCGCATCCTCTTCCTCTTGATTCTCCTGCGGAACCAGCGAGCAGCACCCCACATCATCTTCTTTCCCCGTAATCCCAGCTTCCGGATCAAGCAACGCAATGCCCGTGATCACCTCCCAGCATCACGCGTCCGTGAACCGTGTCCAACAGCGTCCGCGTGCCAACCTCCAGCCCGAAATCCAGCCACGGATTGCCGCCCTCCGCCTCTGCAGCACCCGTTTCTTCCTTCTGCAGCGCCCCAGCAACGAATCCATCTTCCGCGATCAACGTTCGAGATCCCTCTCCTTCCGCCTGTGAAGCACCCCAGCAGCCGCAATCACCGCCCCGGCTGTCCGCGTCCTCCACCGTTCCAACGCTCGTGATCACCTCGAATGGGAGGCGGTGAAGATTGTTATAAGAGGGGGGAAGAAGAGAGGCATCGGGGGGCCGCCTGCTGGGGTTGAAGGAAAAGAGAAGAAGGAAACAGGGGATGCCCTGTTTCCAAAAATAAAAAGAAAAAAAAAAGATATAGAGAGAGGAGTAACAGGGGAGAGTCTTTGATGTTGATGGCTGGCTAATCCTTTAGGTGAAGGGTGATGGAGGAACCCTTGATGTATTGCTATCTTTGAAGTAAATTCTAAACCTTTAATTCTTATAGATTTATATTTCCAATATATTATGGATTCTTGCATAATTATTTTGTAGATAGTTCTTTAATGGTTTATGTTGATCGACATGTGGACCGCTTTAGTATTTGATTTATCGTTGATGTAATAGGCACGATAAATGCTTAGAAATAGAGTTCATATGTCCCTAAAATATATCCCATGCTTTGATCTATCCTATATTTATATCTTTAATCAAGAATCGAAGAATTTATTTCTTGAATGCAAAATTATCAAGGGGGATTCCAGATCCTTACTCCATCTTAATCTATCCATACTTTGATTCTCTGTGTACTGATTTGTTTTCTATTTGTAAAACATCATCTTAATCAACAAATTAACTGAATTAATTAATTTGAGATTACGCTAATAATCCATATATCGTTCCCTGAGAAATCGACCTCGGATTTCCGAGTTATACTACTTGTGCGAATCTCCTGCACTTGGGAGAACATTTTTTTTCGAAAGCATCAAGTTTTTGGCGCCGTTGCCGGGGAGCGGCTGAGTTATTAGTATAATTTTAGATTTAATTTTTACCTTAGTAGTTAGTATTTTTTTTTTAAAAAAAATTAAATCTTTACTACTATTTTTAATTTCCTGCACAGTTTGCATCAAATTCTGATATCATAGAAATTAGCCGTCTGATTTGACTCAAATTTGGTCAGCTAGTGCAAGACACGTTGTTCAATAATCTGAACGGTCTGATTGACATTCCGAGACTTTTAAGACCATTAGATTAATACGAAACCTTGCTGCTTTATGTTTTAAATTTTCTGCATTTAATTTTTTTTGAATCAGAATTTTATTGTTATTATATCTCATTAACCCTTGTTGCTAATTGAAAATTGAAAAAAAAAAATGGAAAAACCTAAAATTTCAAATTTCAAATTTCAGAATTCAAATTTCAAACTTCAACTCATAAAAATTAAAAAAAAAGAAATAAATAATTTGCTTGATCAACTATTCAATGAAATTTAATGTCATGTCATAAAACATTAAAAAAAAAATTCTCTTGATTGTTGCATATAGTATAAGGCATCAACATAAAATATTCTAAGGGCTGAACCCGTTTAAAAAGATAAGGTCGGGATTTCATCACTCGTTCTTAGCCCAAAAATCACCCCAGTGCATAAATATCCTAAGCTTAACTAAAATCAACTAGACGTTGGCCCCTAAGGACATTCGAGCTCAATAGGACGAAGACCACCGAAAGTTGCACCAATTTCGCTCTGTGGCTTAGTTGATGTTTAGGCAAGCTTTGTCCCTATAAGGGAGACAATTCATCTGTTCGAAGCAAGTGGGTTTTAAGTGGGACCTTTGCGAACGCATCGTGACCCCTCCACTTACCTGGGAGCTTACCTGGTCAACTCGGTTCATTAGACCGGATTGGAGGCTTAGGTGTCCTCTTCAAACCAGTTAGGAGCTGTCTAGAAATTTAAGAAAAACATTAGAAATTAAGGTGTAATGTTTTGATGCATGCTTGATTGTGAATAGATTTTTGTTTTTCTATATTAGGTTGTCCTTTTAGATATCTTTAGGTAGCACTTATATTAAAAAAAGAATAAAAATAAAAAAAAGAGAGGAAAATATTTTGCATGCTAAAGTGGAATAGGGACGACACCGGTCGATTAAGTCGTACAACTTTAGATCATCCCTTAGGACACATCCTTGAAATTCCTTCGCAGTATCTCACACCTTGTGAGATGGCTGATTTAAATGAAGATGCGGGGAGTCACCACAATCGAGAACGAGAACCCCATGTTATGACTCTAAGACAATACCTACAATCGGCTAGGACTAGTCAGCCTTCATGCATAATTTTTCCTGATAATGTAGGACATTTTGACATCAAACCAGGGGTAATCCAATTGCTGCCCAAGTTTCATGGGTTAGAGTCCGAAAGTCCGTATCTTCATTTAAAGGATTTTGAAGGATTGAGCATTACATTTAGAGTGCCAAACGTCACCGAGGATGTCCTTAAGTTGACATTGTTCCCTTTCTCTCTAAAGGATAAGGCCAAAACATGGCTAAACTCTTTGCGACCTAGATCAATAAGAACTTGGCAAGATATGCAGAGAGAATTTTTAAAGAAGTTCTTCCCCACACAAAGGACCAACTTTTTGAAAAGACATATCAGCAATTTCCAACAAAAAGATAATGAAATATTTTATGAATGTTGGGAAAGATTTAAAGACCTTCTTCTCTCATGCCCTCATCACGGATTCGAAACTTGGAGAACCATTAGCTTCTTTTATGAAGGTTTATCTCCACAGTTGAAACAATTTGTAGAGACCATGTGCAATGGTAGATTTTTAGAAAAACACCCTGATAAGGCGTGGGAGTATTTGGATTCCCTCGCTGAGACTGCCCAACTTTGGGATAACGGGGATAGAAACAATAAGTCTTTACCTAAGCCTACTAGCTCTGTACAGAGAGGCCTTTACAACCTCAGAACTGAGGATGATCTTCATGCTAAAATGGCAGCCCTCACTAGGAAGGTAGAAGAAATTGAGCTTAGGAAGGTTGAACCTGTCAAGACTATAGAGCTTAGAAACGAGTATTGTGGTATCTGCGATATGTCGGGTCATACTACTACAGATTGTCCCACCATACCGGCATTCAAAGAAGTTTTGCACGATCAAGCAAATGCTATGAACTCCTACCAAAAGCCTTATAACGATCCATACTCGAATACCTATAACCCTGGTTGGAAGAATCATCCAAATTTTAGGTGGAGAAATGATCATCCTCAACAATCACACCATTCAGTTCCTCCACCTGCACATCCTACTTTTGCATCACCACCCTCTCAAAAGCCAAATATCGAGGATACCTTGCAATCCATACAAACTTTTCTACAAGGTCAAGCTAATATCAATGCTCAAAATACTCGAAATTTTGAAGACATAAGGAACCAATTGTCAATGTTGACTACCGTCCTAAGTACCCAAGAGAAGGGTAAGCTTCCAGCTCAACCCCAACCTAACCCACAAGTGCACGGTAGTAATAATACGGCTCCTTCTAGTTCGCATACAGAACATGCAAAGAGCATCATGACTTTGCGTAATGGAAAAGTCATTAATCAGACCGTCCCATTGAGACCGCAGGTCTAATTCTGATGCTCCCAAAGCCGATGAAAGGGACAAAGAAAAAATTGAGGTCCCAACTTCTACCGAGAAAGTAGAATGTCTTTTTCCTCCACCTTTTCCACAACGGTTAAAGCCGTTGCAAAAGCTCGAACCTAATTCTGAAATTCTTGAGCTTTTTAAGCAAGTAAAGATCAACATACCTCTTCTTGATGCAATCAAACAAGTACCCTCATATGCCAAATTTCTGAAGGACTTGTGTACTGTTAAGCGCCGATTAAATGTTAAGAAGAATGCATTTTTAACTGAAAATGTGAGTGCTATTTTGCAGCACAACATTCTCCCTAAATATAAAGATCTAGGTTGCCCAACCATCTCATGCATCATAGGCGACTTTAGGATAGAGCGAGCATTGTTAGATTTAGGGGCGAGTGTGAATTTGTTGCCATATTCTGTATATGAGCAACTTGGTTTAGGTGAGTTGAAACCAACCTCCGTCACTTTGCAATTAGCTGACAGATCAATTAAAATTCCGAGGAGGATTGTCGAGGATGTATTAGTCCAAGTAGACAAGTTCTACTTTTCTGTCGATTTTATTGTATTGGACACACATCCGGCTTCGAACTCACAGTCTCAGATTCCGGTCATTTTAGGACGTCCATTCCTTGCAACTTCTAATGCATTGATTAATTGTAGGAATGGCATCATGAAGCTTTCTTTTGGTAACATGACCTTAGAACTGAACATTTTTAATGTGTGCAAACAACCCAATGATCCTGAAGAGAGTAAGGAGGTTGATTGGGTTGAAACCATCGCAGAAGAATATTTGTTAGCTAAAGCAATTAACGACCCATCCAATGATAGCTTAATTGATTGGTGTCCTAATGGAACCGATGATGATGATTTGTCCGTCATACCTATTGTGGATAATCTGGATATCAAGATGGTCAATGGGTGGAGACCAAAAGTAGGAGAATTTGAGAGGTTGTCGCCTCGAGAGGTGAAAATAGTACCATCCCATGAGCAAGCACCCAAGCTCGAATTGAAACCCTTACCAAAGGAACTTAAGTATGCTTTTCTTGGACCTGATGACACTTTTCCTGTAATCATCTCGTCTGGACTTGATCATACTCAGGAAAAAAAATTAGTTGGTGTTCTAAAGAATCATAAAGGAGCCTTAGGGTGGTCTATTGCAGACTTGAAGGGGATTAGCCCCTTAATCTGTACGCACCGGATATATTTGGAGGACAATGCCAAAACCACAAGGCAAATGCAACGAAGGTTGAATCCTACGATGAGAGATGTGGTTAAGACAGAAATCCTCAAGTTGCTTGACGTGGGTATTATTTACCCAATTTCCGACAGCAAGTGGGTAAGCCCTACTCAAGTCGTTCCTAAGAAGTCGGGTTTGACGGTGGTAGAAAATGAACAAGGTGAACTAGTTCCAACTCGTGTTCCGACGAGTTGGCGCATGTGTGTTGACTATCGAAAGCTGAATTTGGTCACACGAAAGGATCACTTTCCTCTACCCTTCCTAAACCAAGTGTTGGAGAGAGTTGCAGGGCATGATTTCTATTGTTTTCTCGATGGCTATTCGGGATATTATCAAATTGAAATTTCACCAGAAGATCAAGAGAAGACTACCTTCACTTGTCCTTTTGGCACATTTGCTTTTCGACGAATGCCATTCGGGTTGTGTAATGCACCTGCAATATTCCAAAGATGCATACTCAGCATCTTTGAAGACATGAACGAGAAGTTTTTGGAAGTGTTCATAGATGACTTCTCCGTTTTTGGTGACTCATTTGATGATTGCTTGTCACATTTACAAGCAGTCTTAGCTCGATGTATAGAAAAGAATTTGATATTGAATTGGGAGAAATGCCACTTCATAGTACCAAAGAAAATTGTCCTAGGACATATTGTTTCATCGAAGGGCATGGAAGTAGATAGAGCTAAGATCGACTTAATTGCTAAGCTACCTGCACCCAAGACGGTTAGAGATGTTCGATCATTTTTGGGACACGCCGGATTTTATAGGAGGTTCATCAAGGACTTTAGTGTCATAGCTCGACCATTATGTAACCTCCTGTCCCTTGATACACCATTCAATTGGACTGAAACCTGTCAGGAGGCATTCGAAAAGTTAAAGTCTATGCTTAGCATTGCACCCATCGTACGACCACCTGATTGGTCATTACCTTTTGAGATTATGTGCGACGCTAGCGACTATGCGATAGGAGCCGTCCTACGACAACGCAAGGATAATAAGCCATATGTCATTTACTATGCAAGCAAAACCTTAAACGATGCTCAAATGAATTACACCACCACCGAGAAGGAATTGCTTGCAGTAGTATTTGCCTTAGATAAATTTCGCTCTTATATCTTTGGTGCTCCTATTGTTATCTTCACAGACCATGCAGCGTTAAAATATTTGCTAGATAAGAAAGAGGCCAAATCACGCTTAATACGATGGATACTTCTTCTCCAAGAATTTGACATCACTATTAAAGATAAAAAGGGAGTAGAGAATGTGGTTGCTGACCATTTATCACGGCTAGTTTTTCATGATTCAGTGCCACAGTTTTCCATCAAGGACTCATTCCCTGAAGAGCAGTTGTTTGCACTTTCTAGTATGCCATGGTATGCAGATATTGTAAATTTTCTTGTTACAAGCCGGATGCCAGAACATTGGGGGTCGACAGATAGAAAAATTTTCTTGCGCGAAGTAAAGAATTATTACTATGACGAACCCTATTTATTTAAATATTGTAACGATCAAATCTTTAGACGATGCATACCGGATCATGATATACAAAGCGTACTTTCTTTCTGTCACACTGATGCTTGCGGTGGACACTTTGCCTCTAAGAAAACTGTTGCAAAGGTCTTGCAATGTGGTTTCTATTGGCCTACTATGTTCAAAGATGCCCACGAGTTCTGCAGGACATGTGATTCATGTCAACGTATTGGAAGTCTAACTCGTAGGCAAATGATGCCTCTTCAACCCATTACTATTATCGAAATTTTCGATTGTTGGGGCATCGATTTTATGGGCCCATTCCCACCATCTTTTGGATATGAGTACATTTTAGTTGGTGTTGAGTATGTGTCCAAATGGGTAGAAGCTGTGCCTTGTCGAACAAATGACCACAAACCAGTTTTAAACTTTCTTAAAGAAAATATATTTTCTAGGTTCGGGATGCCCAAGGTTATAATTAGTGATTGGGGAAAACATTTCTGTAATAAACCTTTTGAGATCCTGTTACGAAAGTACGGTATCACTCATAGAATTGCAACTCCTTATCACCCGCAGACTAGTGGCCAAGTAGAGTTAGCCAATCGGGAGATTAAACGAATTTTAGAGAAAACGGTGAATCCATCACGCAAAGACTGGTCTTTAAAACTTTCTGACGCATTGTGGGCTTACCGTACTGCTTATAAAACTATTCTAGGTATGTCCCCGTATCGGCTAGTCTATGGAAAAGCATGTCATCTACCTGTTGAAATAGAGCATAAATCGTATTGGGCCATTAGAAAATTAAACTTTGAATTGTCAGATGCTGGTTTAGCTAGAAAATTACAACTTAGTGAGTTGAATGAAATTCGTCGGGATGCGTATGACAATGCTAGACTTTGTAAAGAAAGAATGAAAATTAGGCATGATAAATCAATTCTAAGAAAATCTTTTGAACCTGCACAAAAAGTTCTTTGTTATGACTCTCGATTACATCTGTTTTCTGGAAAGTTACGATCAAGATGAACAGGTCCTTTCATTGTAAAAACTATTTTTCCACACGGGGCAGTTGAAATTGAGAATCCACAGGATGGCAAAATTTTTAAGGTAAATGGACACAGATTAAAACCTTTTCTTGAGAATTTTGCAGATGAAGAGTACTCCTTTTCCTTGGGGGAGCCTTCTTATGACTGAGCTTGACGACAAAGGTATGTGTATATTAGTTAGAATTATATTTTTCTTTTATTTCTAGTTTTCTTCTTAGGTCTTCTTTTCTGGAAATCAACAGCTCAAGGTATTCTTCTTCCTCCAATATTATTTTCTCTATTGTCTCTCATATATAGTTTTCTTGCATCTTTTACATTGAGGACAATGCAATGTTTAAGTTGGGGGGAGGAAAATATTTTGATTTAAAAAAAAAAAAAAACTTGTTTTTGCATTTGATTTATTCTATTACTTTCTTTTCTGAGCAAATGCACGTGTATTTTCCTATTAAGCTTGTGCAACTATTAAGGCAAGGAACACATGCATACTATGATTGATTAGAGACCTATTATTAGATCCCCACACGTATACTTAATGACAATAGGAAAGCCTCAGGAGTTCACATTTGTTAACTGCATTTTTGTTAGCTTTATCCGTAAAAAAAAGTATGAGTATCCTTGTTCGTACCATAAGGTTTATGATTTGGTTTTCACATAAAGATAGAGGTTGAATATTCCAGTTAGATTACTTAGGTGCCTTATGATCCGACCTTGGTTGACCTATAGTCACGTTGCAGTCACATATATAATAAAAATATCTATATGGTTCAGTCTACCATCTCTTTTCTTGCATGATAATTAAAAAAAAAAAATCCTTATGATGACAAGTCTGGCCTTGTGGCGTAGTCTGGTTCGAGCAATTAAGTCCGAGGGGTGTTTCACCTAATGTCTTGAGCCAACTGGATGGGGGGTCATTGGCTGAAAGCTCGCTACATGAACCTTACTAGAGCCTAATGGGGTTGGACTATTGTAATCGTCATATGTGTTTAAAAATAAAAATAAGCATGAATAGGGTTGGTCGGACTGAACCTAGTGACATGTGGTAATGACTGGTTTGACTCCATTGTGTTGGACCTCTGTGTACCCGGGTTGTTTAGTTGGGATTGATAGCTCTTTCTTTACATGCGAACCATCCTTGACAAATTTAGACAACATGTGATATTCTGAAAATGTGATGGATCAGGTTCTAATAAATTGTAGAAAACATTTGTGGACTTGAGTAGTGCACCTAAAACTCAGGCGGTACCCTGTTGTGGTGGAGGTATTAGTGCTCCAAGAAAGTCATTCTATTTATGCACACTACACTTTAGTATTCCCCTTGCTTTGATACTTGCCAAGCTTAAGAAAAATATATATCACATGTGTATTAGCTTAGGCTTTATTTCATATTTTTTTTTAGGATCTCATGACATATCATTCATGATGTTTGTGGGTAACATCCCTGAAAACCCTCACGAGACAACACTCGTCCACTAGGGTAACCTAGGGGTTAACGGCTTGTTGCACATGCTAAGTGCAATCGTGATTCCTACGAAATTGAGTACTTATCTTAATTTTATGCAATTAGTTCTAATAAAACATCAAAGGATCAACCAACACTCTTTACTCTCATGTTATTGTTTACTCCAAATTGCTAGAGACTAGCAATAAACTAGTTGGGGGTGTGATGAGAGCACAAAAGTGTGATCTACATACCACTTAAATTAATCTTATTGTTAACAGATGATGATAATATCATCGAGTTAAATTGTATTTTGTGTTTCGCATAGTCTTATCGTAAATTAGAGATAAAATGCACATTTGGTACAGGTTTGGTTCAGGAAGATGCTTAACCCAAGCTGTGCGCACCCAATCTCGCCATATCCTAGTCGAACCCATCATTTATCAAACTCACAATTATAGGCAGCAGCCAGGCCTGACCATATTAGAGCGACACTTGGCGACCATCCACATGGAATGCACCAGAAACATCTGAAATCCATCCTTCCGCATCAGTCTGCATCCCAAAACACCCAAAGCACCGCATCCTCTTCCTCTTGATTCTCCTGCGGAACCAGCGAGCAGCACCCCACATCATCTTCTTTCCCCGTAATCCCAGCTTCCAAATCAAGCAACGCAACGCCCGTGATCACCTCCCAGCATCACGCGTCCGTGAACCGTGTCCAACCGCGTCCGCGTGCCAACCTCTAGCCCGAAATCCAGCCACGGATTGACGCCCTCCGCCTCTGCAGCACCCGTTTCTTCCTTCTGCAGTGCCCCAGCAACGAATCCATCTTCCGCGATCAACGTTCGAGATCCCTCTCCCTCCGCCTGTGAAGCACCGCAGCAGCCACAATCACCGCCCCGGCTGTCCGCGTCCTCCTCCGTTCCAACGCTCGTGATCACCTCGAATGGGAGGCGGTGAAGATTGTTATAAGAGGGGGGAAGAAGAGAGGCATCGGGGGGCCACCTGCTGGGGTTGAAGGAAAAGAGAAGAAGAAAACAGGGGATGCCCTGTTTCCGAAAATAAAAAGAAAAAAAAAAGATATCGAGAGAGGAGTAACAGGGGAGAGTCTTTGATGTTGATGGCTGGCTAATCCTTTAGGTGAAGGGTGATGGAGGAACCCTTGATGTATTGCTATCTTTGAAGTAAATTCTAAGCCTTTAATTCTTATAGATTTATATTTCCAATATATTATGGATTCTTGCATAATTATTTTGTAGATAGTTCTTTAATGGTTTATGTTGATCGACATGTGGACCGCTTTAGTATTTGATTTATCGTTGATGTAATAGGCACGATAAATGCTTAGAAATAGAGTTCATATGTCCCTAAAATATATCCCATGCTTTGATCTATCCTACATTTATATCTTTAATCAAGAATCGAAGAATTTATTTCTTGAATGCAAAATTATCAAGGGGGATTCCAGATTCCTACTCCATCTTAATCTATCCATACTTTGATTCTCTGTGTACTGATTTGTTTTCTATTTGCAAAACATCATCTTAATCAACAAATTAACTGAATTAATTAATTTAAGATTACGCTAATAATCCATAGATCGTTCCCTGAGGAATCGACCTCGGACTTTCGAGTTATACTACTTGTGCGAATCTCCTGCACTTGGGAGAACATTTTTTTTCGAAAGCATCAACCTTGAGAAAATTCTAGAATGGGGACTCCCAGGTGAGAAGCACTATCTGAGTCGCTGCAGAAGCAGAGGGGAAGCTCCAGGTGTCCTGAGCTATCGCAGTCTCTCCAGCAATAGAGGGGTAGGTGACCTCAACAGCTTGCATTAAGGTCCTCTCCAAAACGAACCTCGCCGATCGCCGGGTGCCTTCGAAGATGTAAGCATTCTTGGCCAACCATATATGGTAGGCAACATAGGCAGCTCTAATGCCCTATGCCCTGGACGCCTTGGTGGTGCTGCTCTGCAAGAACTCTAAGAAAGTCGAAACAAGCATCCTTGATTGGAGCACCGTCGGAAGCGGGTTGGACAGCTCCCAAACCTGAGTTGCCCTCTGGCACCAGATAAAGATGTGGTCAATAGACTCCACCTCACTGCCACAGCACGGGCAGGTCAGGAGGATGCCCATTCCCCATGTACCAACAACCCCTTAGTGGGAAGACAGCCCCAGGCCAACTACTAGATGAAAAGGCTAACCTGAAGGTGAACTCTCAGTCTCTAGATCCGTCCACCCTCCAATCTACGGCCAGCCTCCACCCTGTATAGACTGTAGAGCTTCCACGCCCTTACCCTCGGGTTGTAAGTGGACCTCTTGACCCTCGTATCCGGATAGCCATGCACCGGGATCGCAATGGACCGCACCCTCTCAGCAAGCCTATCCCCAAATAGTTGGGCCACCAGCTCCATATTCCACCTCCGCTCACCAGGATGAAACAAGTCGCAGACTCTCAGTGTCGCCGTAGTCTCCATACTGATTATAGTCGGCCAACGCCTCAGTGGTAAAACCAGGCATCCTACATCACCTAAACCGATTGGCCATCACCCAACAACCACCTGATATTGGAAAAGAGTCAAGAGACCTTCTGGGCATGAGCGCAAACTTCCCTCCAGAAGAAGAACCTCTAATTTTCTCAGTTATTAGCACCTAGGGTCAATTGGCCGTACTTAGCCCGCGTCGCTGAACTCTAGAGACTATCAGGCTCAAGTATAAATTTCGCAGCATGCCTAGCTATCATGGCCTCCCTCCTAACAATTAGACACTGTTGTATACCCAATCCCCATCATGAAGAGGTTGGCAAATAGTCTCCCAGGAAATCAGGTGCACCCCACCACTACCACCACTGTGTGAGCCCCACAAGAAGCTCCTAAACATCCGTCCAAGCTTGATCACAGGTTCTTCGGAAGAATGGTATTAGTCAGGAGGTAAACCGGTATCGAGCTCAAAACCGATCTAACCAAGGTCACCCTGCCCATCATCGATAAGGCTCTGGATTGCCATGCCTCTAGCCGTGCACGCATGCCCTGTTCTGCTGCCGCACACTTGACCCTCCGGAGTCTACTACCAATGATAGGCACACCCAGGTAGCTTCTCGGTCCATTCTGCTCCGAGATCCCCAAACATTCTTTGAGTGCAACCTGTAGCTGAGGGCGAGCCTTGGGACTGAAGAAAATAGCAAACTTGTGGAGATTCACCTTCTGGCCTAACACCTGATAGTAGTAGCCTTCAAAAATCCTTCTGAAGAGACTGGCATTCCGAAGAGAGGCCCGTCCGAGCAACAAACAATCATCTGCAAAAGGCAAGTGCAAAATCGGCCGGGCCTCTTGCGAAGGCACATAGGAGTCAAGCGCCTGGTGCAAGGTCGTGGCCCGAAGTGCACGTGACAATGCGTTATCACACGTGATAAAGAGGTAAGGGGAGAGGGGACAACCTTGGCGCAGACCGACAGTCGATCGGAAAAATTTTGTCGGGGTGCCATTGATCAGGATGGCAAAGAAGGGCGCACATACACGATTGAGGATCAATTTAACCCATGCACTGTGGAAACCATAGCTCTCCAGGGTGACTTGGAGGAAGTTTCAACGCATTCGAACATAAGCTCTCTCCATGTCGAGCTTGATGGCCTTGAGACTTCGGCGGAAAGGCGCTCTCAGCAGATCATGCATAAACTCCTGGGCCAAAAGGATATTGTCTGTGATGCTTCGCCCCTCCACAAATGCCCCCTGCTCAGGGCTAACAATATGGGGAAGGATCAGTTTCATTTTGCAGACCATGATCTTAGCAACTGCCTTGTACAGGGTTGTGCATAGGCTAATCGGTCTGTAGTGACCTGGTTCAGATGCATCCTATATCTTCGATATTAGAGTGCTGAAAGTTCTCTTCCAGGCCTCTGGCATCCTCCCAGAGTTGAAGAATTGCTGGATCGCGACCACCAACTCATAGTCGATGATTACCCAGAATCTCCTGAAGAAGGGGCAAAAACCATTGGGACCTGGCGCTTTATCCTCCGCCATAAACCAAATGGCCTTCCGAATCTCATCCGACATCACCTCAGCTATTAGGGCAACGTTGTTTGCAGCACCAACCTGCGAGTCTGGCAGTGGATACGAGAAGGATCCCTTCCCCCCTCCCAAAGTAGCAGTCCACCTTGCTTGGAAGAAATAAAAGATCTCCTGCCTGATCTCCTCATCCCTATCAATCCGCTGCCCATTGCTGCTCCTTAAGATTCGAATCCGATTCCTATGTCTCTTGATGACCGTGGACTAGTGGAAAAATCTGGTGTTCCTGTCCCCCTTCCTGATTCACTGAACTTCGACATCTGCTGCTATAGGACCTCCTACTGCTGGAGTAGGGAGTGGTGCATGGCAAGTTTCCCTCGAAGCTCGGCTAACTCGTCCTGAGTGAGTCTCCCATTCTGGTACTCCCTTTCCTGGAGCTCCGTGATAGCCACCTTAATGTCATCCAGTCTCCTGAAGATATTGCCGACCTCCACACGATTCCACTTGTAGAATCTGCGCTTAGCTAACTCCAATCTGTGCATCACGCGATACATGGCATCACCATGCATTAGGATCCTCCAAACCTCTCGGACAATATGCCAAGACTAAGGGTAGGCGAGCTTGAACTTCTCAAAATGGAAGGGGCTATGATACTCAGTGCTAACGAGAATTGGACAGTGATTTGAGGCAATCCGCGGCAAGTGGCATACCTGGTAATTAGGAAAACACTGGATCCAGCCGGCAGTGGCAGAGGCTCTGTCAATTCTCTTCCATACCCTGACCGTGCCGAGATGATTATTGCACCAAGTAAATCTCGGGCCAGTGAAACTAAGATCAACCAAATCGTTTGCTCCAATAAAGTCACGAAATTTTCTAATTTTAATCTTATCAGAATAGGGTCTGCCCCCTCTTTTCTCCTGGGGGCCATCAATACAATTAAAGTTACCCGCCACCATTGACGGAATGCCCTGCTCATTCAGGTTGGAGATCTCCTTTCGGAGTACCCGATGCTATCCGTAATCTATACTAGCATACACACCAGAGAAGAGCCAAGGGTTTTCATTAGATTCTGAAATCACAATAGCAACATGCTAAGTACAATTGTGGAAAACATCCACATTCGCCTCTCCCACCCTCCAGGTTACAACAATGCCTCCGGCCAGCCCCCGAGACTCAATGGCATAAAAAGCCCCATGAAACCGGAAATCGACGATGAACACGAGCAAGACTCCCACTAGATAGCCGCATCTCCAGCAACACACAAATTCAGCATATGTTGTTGCACCAGTATTCTAAAAGTGGATAGGAAGGAGGGTTTGCCGGCTCCCCTACAATTCTACAACAGAATTTTCATGGCGGGGACTAAGCAGAGGATGGTTGGGCTTCCTCCCCCGAGCTCCCTCCAACATCCGAGTTGGCTAGATCACCTTCCAAAGCCAAGCCTTTTCAAGAGTGACCTTGTGATGCATACAGTAAAACTTCTGATGAAGAAAGTTATTCTTTGAGAGCTGAGTCAGAAATGAAATTTATGAACTCTTTGCAACGTCATGACCTAAAGGTCCAGCTAGTCATGCTCTCATCCTTCAGAAAATTTTGTCGTTTGTCAATCTTTATGAGATGAAAGATTGTATCTCTTGTAAAAATTATTGCATGCTTGAACTGTTTATCTTCACTATTTATAGTGGATACATTTTTGCAAAAGTTTGTAACTTTTAGAGTAAAAGCAAGCTTTGATACCTTTTAGATCCTAAAATTGATGTCTATATTACATAACTGTAGCCTCATGCTTCTTATAGGCTTTTCAGTTTTTCGAGACTTACAAGACTTGCCAATCAGATGTGCTTAAATATTAAAACTCATGCTCTTTATGATTTTAATAGATGGTTCGGAAGAAACATATAAATTATAAATTTTTTTATCAGAAGTCATTACCTAAATTCATGCATTTTAGTGTTGTCCCATCTTAAGGCATACTTCACCTCTCACATACTATATGCACTAAATTTTTACTTCACTGTTTCAAACTGATTCCTCTAGATCTTCCTTTCCTTTGAGCTTCAGGATTCATATTTAGTGTTCTTTTATCGATGTGCATTTTTGCATGCCTCGACATGGCTGTTTGAGAAGTTTTTCTTATTTGCCTGGAAAAACCCTTATGAATAGCAGATATCCTTTTAGAATTTATCGTTGCTGTTCAAAATTTGAAGCATGATAATGATTTTGTTTACCTATTGAATCACAAAACTATACAAATTCTTTTGTTGCTGAACTGCACTAGTTTCCTTAAGTATTTCTTGCATTTAAACTTTGCACTTATTCTTCTCATCCATTTCATTCTATCTGCAAGTCAGACCTCTGACAACTGATTCTATTAAAAGAATAAGGCAAGGCATTCTATTATCAAACATCCAATTCTTGTAAGTTTACCGAACTATCTTTTTAATAAAATACCCTTGATTATTGAATGTTTGCTAGTCTAACTCCTATCTAAAGAGTGTGATACAACATGCAGAAATTATTTGCTTTAAAAGATATTCCACAGAGTTGTCCAGTGATAGCTCAACAGTTATTTCTAACAACTTCAAATTTAATTAGATAGGGTGCTTCTACTAACTCACTCAACAGAATTTAGTAGTGTAGGATAAATTTCAATTTCATCTGGTTGCCAATCCCCATGTCCTTGTAGATTTGTTTACACCCAATGCAAACTAATTATAGACCAACTGATAATAAGAATAATGATGCATCAACCAAGGAATTTTGAGTTATTCATGTATTGACACTTGAAGGGATAATGTAAGACAGTCTAGGATTGGGGCTATAGGGTCTAGAGAAGCAACGTTGAAACCTGTAGGCTGCTGGAATTAGTCTATGACCTGAGTTTTCAATAGAACTGAACTAAAAAAGTAATGTTTTTGAAGAAAATAAGTATTGGTTATTATCAAGGTTTTAAATACCGATATCAAATCTATAATGGTTGTCCCAAAATAGTACAATACCAATGCAGTATTGATATGGCTGGTATGTACCGAGACCCTCGTAATCAATAAAAAAGAAAAGCAACTAGCAAACATTAGAAAGGTATCCAACTGGTTTTGGCAACCTGAGGTTGGTACTAGTGTTGGTTTTGCATCAGAATGGGATGGTAGCACCAGTACTGGTGGTACCATCCCATTCCAACAGTATTTGATTCCTTGACTATTATATAACAAGTCTAGGAATTAATTTGGATTTTAAGGGCTTAAACAATCAAATAACTGGAATCAAATGCTTGCTAGAATTTTTTTGGGAAAATATCTGATTATACATGACAGGAAGGAACTGGACGAGATAAAGTTATGTTTTGGATCAAAGAGGTTAGAAGAAAGCCAAGTGATGACTGTAATAAAAGAATGAAAGAAATAAATGGTAGAAGGAAAGAGGGAGGATAGTACTGGACCCAATCCGGAATCTTAGAATCACACCTAGGTTGCAAGCCTTCTTGCTTATTCTATGGCATCATACTACAATAAGCAAGGTCAGAGGAACCAGTAACAAACCCCGTACTAGTTTTCCGGCATGTACCGACACAGCGGAATAGACGGAAGAGAGGGAGAATGAGAGAGGAAGAGAGAGAGAGAGAGAGAGAACGGGAGAGGGAGGACGAGGACACTGGCGGAGGGCCCGTGGAGCCCGACAAAGGCCGCGAGGGGGCCGACGCCGAGGAAGAAGGGCCGCTTAAGCGGCCGACCCCTGTTTCGAACCATGGGCTCTCCGCCGGCATCCTCTCCCTCTCTCTCTCTCTCTCCCTCTCTTCTCCGCTTGCTCTCTCTTTCCTTCTCTTTCTCCGGGTCCGGAAACGCGTTCCATTTTTTGAGCCGGAACCGTACCGGTGAGCCACCGGTATGATTTGAAACGGTTTGAAACAGGCGGAACCAGCCGGTTCGGATTGGTTCCGCCGACCTTGACAATAATAAAAAGAACTTTGAACTTTCATTCATCATTTTTTTGCATAAAAAAGATATGATTACCTCTATCAACTCTCATATCTAAAGGAATAGATAAGCCTAACAAGACTTTTAGGCTCTCTAAAATACCCTTATAGCATGTGATTACTGTTCATAGTTACTATAGCATGAACAGTAGTGGTACAGTAACTTGATTCATAAAGCTATCAATAAACTATAGATCATTTAATCTCTTTTTTGATTTTAAAAGATCCACTGAAAACTAGAAGTAACCAAAAATAAAAGGAAATACAAAAAAATTGATAACTAAATTAAATATGATAAAAATATTTAAGTTGCAGCCGCTATGATGCATCGTGGAACGATCTTGGATCTCCATCATTTGATTTTGCTGTGTAGGAACTTGCCCTGGTTTCTTTTAAGTCAGTTCTGAAGCTGCATTGATTGATTTCTCATAGCAATGATAACTTTTGATGGATGCCCCCCATAGGATGTCTAAAAAAATTCCTAATGCTTGGACTCCAGGCATCTTCTCATCCTCTCTAAAACATAATAAAATGAGTGTATGCCTCTCTGCTGAAACAAACCACAAGTGCCAGATTAACGAAAGCTGAAAGAATGTTGGAAGATTTTGCATTTGTGAACAACTTCATAGTCCTCTTTGATAGCTGTTGCTAGTCCTTTTGGATTATTCAGACTTAATATAAGCTGCCTTGCGATCTTCATAATTTGTTAGCTCTCCTATTGACTGATAAGTTCCTCTTTCTATGTGTGTGGAAACATTTCGGCCATGATCGAGTAATCATTGACCATGATTTCAGAATCTTTCAAAGACTGTTGTGTTGATTGCAAATTTGCAATGAACTTCTTCAGATGGTAGAATCACCTCCTTCTTTGGCTCTTTCTATTATTGGTACAAAAAAAAATCGTTTACTTTTAAAGATGTTTCTTTTTATTTATTTCTTCAGATGTGGTAAATTTTGGCTCTTTTTTCACTTGGATCATAATACTTACTTTGTTGTCCTCAATCTGACTTTCAAGCTGAAATAATTTATCTGATGTTGAAATTGATCCTGGCTTCTCCTCCATGATGTCTTTGTGCGCTTTGCCAAGCTCTCTAGTTGTTGATAATATGATACTCTGCCTTTTGTGTGCAGGGCTGTTGGTGTTATGACACTTCACCTTTGATGTACACCTAAAAAAGCTCCCAATTTGGAATTTCTGTAATTCAGTCAACTTACAATTCTTCCTTGAATCATGATATTTCGAGGTTAGTAGAGAGTTCAACATTGTTTTTACTTTATTGTGCATGCTGATCAATAACTCATCACGTTGTCAGTGTTAAAAGACCCCTATCATGATGATACCAGGACTGTCCTTGACGAGTGTACATGGTGTGTAATCTATGTTATAAAACCAAACTGATGTAGGGCAGTGTAGTATAGGGATCTATAAGGTGTAGAGAAGCAGGACTGAAACTTTTAGGTTGCTGAAATTTCAGGCTATAACCTGAGTTTTTAATAAAACTGAAGTAAAAAATTAATGAATTTTGAAGAAATAGGTATTGGATGGCTATTATCTAACCTAGGGTTTATGAAGTGTTTATACCAGGAATCAAGAGCTTGCTGGAGTGTTTCTGGAGAAAAAGCTGATTATACATGACATGAAAGATTTAGGGAAGATAAAAGTAGATTTTTTTATCAAAGAATATTAAAAGAAAAGGCAAGTAATGACTAGAATAAAAGGATGAAAGAAAAAAATGGTAAAAGGAAGAGTGACGATAATACGGGACTCACTTTGGAACCTAGGAATCACACTTAGGGCTACAAGCCTCATGCTTATTCTACGTCATCACACCATAGGAAAAAAGAAAACTCTGATCTTTCATTCATCCCTTCTTTTTGCCTAAAAAATCTGATTACCTCTTTTAACTTCCATGTTTAAAGGAATTGATAACCCTAACTAGACTTTTAGGCTCTGTAACATACCCTTATAACTTCTGGTCACTGTTCATGTTTATTGTGCCGTGAATAGTGCATGAACAGTATTGCTATAGTAATTTGGTTCATGAAGCTATCAAATAAAACCAGAGATTACTTAATCTCAGCCCTTGATTTAAAATTTTCTTCTAAAAACTAAAACTAACCAGAAAGAAAATACAAAAAATTGACAACTTTATTAAATCTTATAAAAATTCCTAAGTTGCAGTCTTATGAAGAATCATGGCATGATCTTGTGTCTCCATCAAGTGATCACGATTGGCTGCTTCTGAAACAGGCCATATTTGGGTAGTTTGTTGTTTGAATTAACTATCTACGAAATCAATTTGGATAAAGAAAAGTTACAAATGTAAGGAACCATTAACAACCACTAAGAAGTTACCAAGTAGATGTAGTGATTCATAACCCACCGAATAACCGATGTGGGACTAACCACACGCCCGCACGGTCCTCATATACTCCTCCTGTTTCAGCCATGATATTCTCGTCAGGTTAAGGGTTCAAATCCATACAAATCTAATAACAAGCACTACGATCGGCTCGTGGTCAGCCCCAATAGATCCATGTTATAGTATCCCCTCGTCCATATAAGTTGGGTCGGATTTTTTCTGATATCATTTATAACAACTCAGGATCTTACCCAAAATAGCTAACTAGAAGGTATTATATGCGTTCCTTAATCCTATATAAGTACCCAAGATCTATCCAGCAAATAACCGATATAGGAATAAACACACGTCCGTATAGGTCCTCACATGCGTTGTATTAGTTTAGACTTGTGATTGGACAATAGCTTGGTACTTATGATCATATGATGGAACAGTTTGAAGCCCAGGTGTCTGCATCTTCAATTGGTCATGCTTTAAGCACTGGCTAGTTGGGCCGATGCTGAGCATGATTCAATGCAGTCCATCTAGCAACGGGGTCAAAATCTCAACCTCATGCCCTGGTCCTCTGCTGTTTTTTTGGTTTTCTTCCCCTTTTCGTTTTTTATGTTATGTTTTTGCTGTGGGAGACGGTTTGAAGTTGGTGAACTAGAACTTTGAAATATCAATTGCCTAGGACTGGAATGCATGAAGCAAAAGCAAGCTATCAAATTTGAAGTGAGTTTAGTCAAGTTTGGATCCACTCCATGATGCATAAATCATTGTTGGTGGACTTCCATTCCTTCTTTCTTATTTTTCGGAGAAGATATGGTTTGCTTCCTTTTATCATAACATTAAAAAAATGAAACTTATTGATTTTTATGCAAGAAGTAGCATATTTTTATCCCCATTGTATAAGGTATGCTTTGTGTTTGTCTGATTAATATCTGATATCTTTTGGTTTTTGTTTGTTTCAACAGAGAAAATATAACAAATTGTCTTGAAAAGAAAAGTCTTGGGGAAAAGTCATGAGAGAGTGGGAATTCCCTCAATGATGAAGTTCGACATTATGATGCAAAGTTCTGAGTAAACTTAATGCTCCATGGCCACCCACCTTCTGGAAGTTTTTTTTTTTTTTCCTTCTGGTGCCTCTCCAAGAGAGAGAAAAGAGGCAAGTGTAAGAACTAAAATCCAGAATTTGCTCATCATGTAAAACAACTTTACTAAGAAAACAATCTTGAATAATGGAATCACATCAATCCATCCTTGTTTTTACATATAATTAAGTGAAAGATATAATGTTAGTATCAACCAAATACAGTTAAATGAAAAGAGAAAAGATCTATCAATTTATTACAAAGTAAGTCTGATTAAATTTTCCCACCAAATTGTGCAGCCAAAACAACCACCCAACTTTTAGAAGAAAGGTAGCAATCTCCTGACTTCAGCGAAGCTTCCAAGAAGACTTTGACTAACCCCAGTCCCTGTCATTTCTGCTGGTTTAAGAAAGGCCGGAAATGTCAAATGTGGCATCCCATTGTTTGACTGGAGTACTTTTTTGACTTAAATGTTGGAAGAAAATGAAAGCATGGACCAAGCTTTAGTCTTTATCACCTTCTGTAGGCCTTCAAACTGACCCTTGTACGAAGGATCCACATGATGATAAGGATCCACATGATGATAAGGCTGTGACCCATTGTACCCTCGGCTCTAATGCCACTTGTCACGAATTCAGAGTCTAAAAATTTTAAGCTATTAGATGGAAAGCTAGGATGGCAAGTAATGAAAAGCATGTACTGAGTTGAGTATCAAACTATAGCTGGACCATAGAGGATGCAGGATGCTTCGTTAATGTCCATTGATTTAGACTCTTTTCCCCTTCTCTTATACAACAAAAAAAAGATCGAGAGTGGCCTGAACCAAACCAAGAACAAAAACAGAAGCCTTTTGACTCTCTCACATATGGCTCGGCCTCGAGCCCTGGGCGGATGAGACAAGAAGCAAATAGGAAATTAAGAAGACAGTAGAGATAATTTTGTTAAGTTGCTAAGATGGACTAGGTATGTAACCCTATGTTTATTATTATGTCTAGGTATCTAACCCTATGTTTATTATTATTAGTCTGACTAGTTAGAAAATTGGGTATCTTATGCACCTAAAGAATATATGCACAGGATAAAAGCCCATGCTTGATATTCATATGAGAGGTAGATTGAATGGTCTAGGAGAAGAAACATTGAAATCCAAAACCCTTTCGAGTGCGCAATAAAATAATCGGGATTACTTGTTCGACCTAAAGGCGATTTATCTTGTCCTCCTCTTTTAAGAATTCTTTTGCTTTTCTTTTTTGAGATAAATTCTTTTACTTTTCAAAGCTTATCTAGGTAGAAAAGTTTCTTGCTCCCCGTTGCTAACATTTTCCGGGCACCATTCATATAAGGCTCGTTTGGTTCGCAGGAAAAGAAGAAGGAAAAATGTGGTCAATGGAAAAGTAATGAGATGCCTCTTGTTTGATTGGAGTTTTCAAAGGAGAGAGACGGAAAAGTTATATTCCCATGGGAATATGATTCCCACATTTCATGGAAAAGTCTTTCCCATGCGAAATATGAGAAAGTTACTTTTCCATAAGCCGGAAATCATCCTATTTTTATTTTTTTTCAAAAAGACCCTTCAGCATTAAAGTGGCATTAAAGACTTAATTTTTATTAAGGGTATAATAGAAATTACACATAACTTTCTCAGGAAAGTGGATGGTCAACCAAACATAAGCACTCTGAAAATCTGTTACTTTTTCATGGTCAACCAAACATGCCAAAAGAACTTTTCCAGGCATTTTCTTCCTATGAATCTGCTTCCCAGGAATCATATTTCTAGGAAGGAAAATGCTTCCCGCGAACCAAACAAGCCCATAAGAAATATTTATCGCACAAGCTATTTTGAAAATAGGCCCTTGATGTTATTTATGCACATCTTATTGATAGAAAAGATGGTTCAATCTTGACTGCATTTGCTGAATTAAAACAATGGCTGAATAGTCAATGGGTTATCGATTTGACAATTTGCTCGTTTTTGTGTTGCCTACAGATTATTGCTTCAAATGCTCATGAATTTAGATAGGTGTTTGAGTTCTGCACTCTGGACTGTTATTTTATTTTGAGTTTTTGTTGCCCATTTTAATTCTTGAGACTTTGTTTTCATGACCATTTTGTTTAGTCTCTATTTGGCTGCAATCCACGCCTGATTGTTAATTAACAAAAAAATGTAATTATGTGCAAAGGACTAAAAATAAAGTGGCCAGCTATCTGTAGAGCTAATCATCAAATGGAAGTCAAATTAAAGTAGAGCTGTTAACTTTTCTATATTAATTATATCACTGCTAAAATAAAAAATATTATTTTTAACTAATATATAGATTTGCATCTTAGAAAGATTATCTTGATTGAACAGTTAAAAGACCAAGTAAATGTTATTATTCTGTTGTATGATGGACATTGTAACAGTATATGATATTTAAACAACAGATGCAATTAAATTCCCACCTTGTACAATAGATAGCACACCTAGGAGACAACTAACTTCTTAAATAAACTGTTATTGCAAGATGATGGCTTTTATTTTAGTTTTAGAGCAATGCTGAGTCCAACAAAGTGTTGATGATGAGTCAAAGCAGGAAAGGTATGGATGTAGTCTTGATTGGTAGGCCTAACAACCCTAGTTTAGTCGGCAATTGACCTTGAGAAAGATTGTCCCAACTATCTAGAACTTGTGGGCTAATTAGTGGGGACAAAAACATCCATAATTGGCAGCTTAGAGTCATCTGTCTCATTAAGCTCGTATAAGATAAGAACCAAAAGAATGGCTAAAAAAATTCTGAGGCAAAACAAGAAATTTTGAGGTCGGTCTATTGGATTAACTATCATTTTATATTTTAGTGAGTGAAAATTAAATCCTAGACCCTTGATTTTGATGGCTATTTTATATTTGATTTTTGACCCATGCATAAGTATGTAAGGAACAAGTACAATTATGTAAAGAAAAAGATATAATTATGTAAAAATTCCCTAACACATACTATTTCATTTCCTATGAAATACAATAAAGGTTAAATAATAAACAAGAGATAAATATTAAAAACAACTGACATTATAACAAATTACAATGTCTAGATTCTCCCTGAAGATGCATCAAGTTCAAAAAGGGACACAATTATGGACCACCATTCATCAATTAGTTAATCAAAGATATCCCTTTAATTAATGAAGCTTAAGATTGTATAAGCAATGGTTGTGTGATATCACGATGATGTAAGTGACCATTCTAATGGTGTTGGAATTTTTCCAAGCCATTATAGCAGTTGAATGTTCCAAGCTTTTGAAAGCATCTAGAGCGAGAAATCAAATGCGTCTCTAATGAAGGCCTCAAATTACTAAAGAATAAGCATAGTCTATTTTTATTTTTATTTTATTTTATTTTATTTTATTTTTTGTGTGTAACACTTTGCAAAAAAATATCGCACAAAGTATCTTAGATAGATGTAAACAGGTATATCACATGAGGCCTCTCTTTAAACTATTTTTCTTGATAAAATGAAACTCTTTTCTCTTTTTTGATGATTAAATAGGTGAAGAACTCGAGCAAAATAAGGAATTATCAAGAAAATTGCAGCAAGCTTTCAAGAATGCTTTCTTCATCAATTTTTCACAACCCTCAAAGTTCTTGTGAGTGACACCTATAAATAAAAACAATGAGAATTATTTGATTAATTCAAATTAAAATCCTCTCCATGTTGAAAGAATATTTGCAATTCAGTTATTTGTCCAATATTATCTATGTAGGTCCCATCTAACTATGATCGGGCGAACAAATAGGACAAGCTATGCATGGCAAGTGCCTTAATTGTATGTTCAATCATCTATTAAGAATAGATGGGACCGAGTTGTATAGATGGTGATGGGCTAATGACTAGATAATTCAATTATCTTAATTTTGCATAAAAAATATTAATTATTAATTTTGTAAGAAAAGATTTGTTTTTTTTTAAATTAGGGTTTCTTAGGCATTTTCATCCCATATTTAAATACAAGATAAATAGTATATATTTACTATATACCGAATAAATATTTACTGATACATATATATTGAATATCTAATTCATATTGGTTGGATTACTACTTGTCTCACACTTAAATATATGACCAAAGATTGCCAAGGAATGATGCATAAATATATATTTTTCTGCTACAAAAATCTAAGTTTTCTTCTACTTAATGAACATTTTATCGAAAATCCACTTCAATTATTTAAAAAACTTGAGATGAGTTGATATTTAAAAAACTCATGGAAGTCAACCTTGGAAAGAATATTTCTAAGTAAAAAATGTTATAAGCTAGTTAGTGGTCATTAAGAAAGTTGATATTATAAAAAAAAAATTGACAAAATCTCTTGAAATATTACAATATTATCTTTTAGGTTAAAAAAACTGAAAGTCTATATATGTCTAAAAATATTAATGAAATAATAGTTGATTCTTTTTATAATAAAAAAAGTCCAAAATCTTTGAAAGTTATTGCTTGCTAGATTGATAAAATCTTTTTATGATTATATTGAATATCAAAGTTCAAATCATGCATTCACATAAGCTCAGCATCTCAGGAGTATTTGAAGGAATGGAAACTCTAAAAGGGAAACATCAAATACTCATATTTATGTCACATGATAAAAGCATTAGAAGAAAAGGGGTGAGGGGTGGGTGGTGGCGTCTCCTTTCTTCCTTCCCCTCTTATTTCCTCATGTGAAAGTTTAGCATTTATGCAAACTTCTTTATTCTAGATTCAAGTAATCCTTCATCGCAGCTATCCAACCAACTATGCTACTCTCACACTGCATCGCATATACTTGATGTTAGTAGTTGCAACAGGCATTGCTTTGGCATTAGGCAATGCCTTAACAATCACAACCCTTATTTTCTTATAGGAAGTTATAGTTTTGATGAATGTAGAATGATGCACCTATAAGTATTGTGGGCTTGGATGATTTATCTTGGATGGATCTTTCTTGCCCTTTTTTTTTTTTAATAACGAGAGAGTCATCATTATCTAATGTACTTATCATATATACTAAAATAGATGCACTACTTGCATTGATCTCTTTTCTTACCTTGTTGACACTAATTATTAATAACATGATTTATTCCTTCTCGCATTCCACATTATCATTTATAAGATAAAAATTATGTATTATATTGATGAAAATTATATATTAATTAATTATAGCTAATAGAAAAATGGTTATAATCACTTGCTATGGAGATACTGATATTAATGATGAGATTTAGATCCTTCTCACATTTCACATTATCATTAATAAGGTGAAAGCCATATATTAATTAAATCAATGAGACAAAGAAAGTTGATACTAAAGATGTAAACAAATAATTGCAGGCTATAGAATAATAGTTCTTAGTTATTCTATAAATATTATAACAATTACAAAAGAATTTATATAACAATTGAAGTAGATATATCTAACATTCATAATTTATTTAATATAATAAAAACATTATATATAAAAAATATATAATAGATATATTTTTTATTTGTTACAAGACTATATTTAATATCATATATAACAAATATAGTATATAATTTAATTTTAACTCAAAATAAAACCAATTGCCACATCTATAGTCTTGAAATTTAGTATAATCTATACTCCACCCTTCACACATATAATTTACTTTATGGCTTCAAGTAACAACCATTACAATGTCGTAGTGGCACTATAATAGTTTTGACAAACCTATGCAATATTTTAAATCTAATTTATTACACTTCTATATTATATTTACAATACAATTTGAAAATAGATAAAAAAAATTATATCCATGGATAGTGCAAGTTATATGCTAGTATACATATGAAAATGGAAGCTTTGCTTGTGCTGAGCTCTTCACTCACCACATAGACACTAATACTAATGACGAAATTTAAATCCTTCTTGTGCTCCATATTATCATTAATAAGGTGAAAGCCATATGTTAATCAAATCAATGTATTAATTAAAATATATATTAATTAATTGTAGCCTATAAAATAATGGTTTTTAATCCCTCCTCATGAGGATACTAATATTACTAATGAAATTTACATACTTCTCAAATTCTACATTATCATTGCTAAGGTAAAAACTGTATATTAATTAAATCAATGGGACCAGAGACTGATATTGAAAATGTAAATGATTAATTGTAGGATTAGAAAATGTTTTTTTAATTTGTTATATAAATATCTTAATAATTATAATAGAATTTATATAACAACTAAAATAATATATTTAATATTCATAACTTATTTAATATAATATAATAATTATATAAGATAAAAATATATATTCTTAATTTGTTATAATATATATATATATATATATATATATATATATATATATATATATATATATCATATATAATTTACATGTTCATTATTTAGTTTAACTCAAACTTAAGCCAATCAACATATGTATAAGCTTAAAATTTAGTATAATCTATATTCCAGCATGCACATATCTAATTTATTTCATTGGTTGAAGTAATAGTCATTACCATATCGTAATGGTACCAGAATGGTCTCGACCAACCTACATAATATTTTAAATATAATTTATTAGACCGCTACAATATATTTTAAGAATAATCCAAAAATAGATAAAACATAATATTTGCATATTTAATGGGTTATATACTAGTGTACAACTATGGTGAGATCCAGATTTTTGTCCATGGAGGAGTCATAATTTTCCATCAATAATAGGACTTTATTTCAATTATATGTTCACATTTGGTTATTTCAATTTTTTGATCTCCTAAAAATTCAAGCATGTAACTTCTTTCCTTCTCGTAATCTAAGAACCAAAACAAACTCCCACATTTGGATTTTTTTTCACAATAAAAAAAATCAATAGTAACTTATGAGATTTTGATAATAATATTATAATAAAATTTAATATCATTGATATTAAAATCACTCATTATAATATCTATTTGATGATAAATTAAAGACAACTAAAATATATAAATTTTATTTTTTTATAAAAAATATAGTATGAATTATATTTAATGATTTCTATCTAAAATTTAGATGATCTATCACTACTTTTAATTAATAATTATTTTTAAGAAATTAAATGTAGAGAGCTTCTTTTTTTTTTTTTGCTAAAGCGGGTATTTCATCCAACATGGGTATGAATATACCTAATGGAATCAGAAAACAAAAGGTCCTGAAAATCTCCGGGCTTCCCTTCCTCTTCAGTTCATAAAGTGCCTCTAGAGTGGCTCGCTATATAAATGCCGTCACTCTGTCGGTCTCGTTAGCTTCACGATATATGTACGTAGTGTGAAATGTAATATTTTTATTTATTATTATTCAAATATTGTGGAGTAAGGGGTGAACTTCTGGTTGGATTTTTTTTTTGATCCAATTGATAATCATGATCGAGTCATGCTTTGTAATGATTGAGCCTTGTTGTTCTATTTAAAGTAAAGATAATTTAGAATGGAGATCAAGGCAGCATGCCGAACTGGCCCCTAAAAGTCTAAAGAGAAAAACAGGACAAGAGTCGCTGTCCAAATAAAAATCTGGGCCAGAGCCGTTCCTTCCTAGAAACACGCGTCGCTTTGTACGTAAAGAAGGAAAACTCTTTCAACTCAAAAAGAGTTCGCAGCATTCCACGCCTCCGCCTTCGCGGTCCCCCCGCCACCCCTTGACCCCTGAACCACCCCTGCTCCTCTCCATCACACGTGACCTCGCCCCAAATCCCCAATACCCTTCATACTTCCCCCTGACGACTCCCGCTTTCAAACAAAAAGAACTCGGCAAACCTAAGTAGGTGAAACCTCACATCACTTTTCAAAATTCTTTCAATTCCTGTGACCTGGCAAGCCATTTGATAAAATAAAAAAACGTTGTCCTATGTTCCATAGTGTATGGATATTTGTGCCATCTATTAAAAATCATATAACTGTTTCTCCTAAAATATGCTAATAAATGTAAACTATTATACATCATTACACTCAACCATCGCTTTTTAACTCCTATTGCTCTGCTTGCTTGGCCTCTTCATTTCTTTGTAAGCTCATGACATAGATCTCTTAAGCAGGACCTTCGTCCTTCCCTCTATTGCCCATTCTCCAATGATATTTTCCTTGATCCATGGGCAGCTTTTCATTCTCTGTGTTTAGCTCTGTGAACCAGTGGACTGAGCCTGGTCCACTCGACTAGCCTAGCCATATTGGGCCAACTTCACGTGCTATGTACAAAGGGAGGATCCAGAGAAAGACTCCAATTGAGAGCCTTCTTCCTCTCCGATCGCGATGGTGATCGCAATTTCATCGTCACCCAAAGACCGGCCGAATAAGGCCGGAATTGTCTATTTAAAGATCCTCTTCCTTCTCCTTCGAGTTCACCCAAGCTACCGATCTCAAGCTTCTCCTCCGATCTTCTTCCTCAATTTGTCGCTTGAAGGAGCCGCCAGACCACCTCACTGGATCGAAGAAGGTCTTCTTCTTCTTCTTTCTTTCTCTCTCCTATTATTTAAATGAGATTTGGGTTGGCGAATCGCTGGTAAACCATTCGAAACAAGGTGCCCTGTTACGACCCCTTTTTTTTCCAGGTTTCGTCATCATCGGCCACCGTTGCCGGCGATGACTACGGCTGAGAGCCGTCGTGGCCACCTTCGCCTGGGGCAAAGCCACCATGGGTTGTCACCCCTTCTGATTGAAGAAAAAAAGGGGGAGACGGGCTCTCCCCTATTTTGGGGAAGAAGAAGAGTCTCTCTCTTCTTTCTTTCTCCCATCTCTATTTCTCTTTTCTCTCTCTTTCTTTGTTTACTTTCTCTCTCAATGTGGACTTTCTCTCTTCTTTTTTCTCCTCTCTCCTCTCTCCTCTCTCTATCTGAACTTTCTCTTTCTAGAGTTGATTGGCCCCATATGTACGACTCTCAGTGATTTCTGGATTGACCCAGATGAAGGGGCCTGATCTAGAGTCGTTGAACAACGTGCCGAGCCCATCATAGTCCTTGCCAAATATTATTAAATTTGATCACTTTCGATATCTATCGAACCATCTGTACCTACTTCGAACATGATCAGATGAGTTTTGTCTTGATTAGACCAACCGAGGTATCGGACACTTCTGCTTGGTCAGCCCTATGAGGGTATTGGAATTAAAGTTTCCATTTGTTTTAGAATGATTGTGATAAATTCTGATAATGTTTAAATACTATGATTTTAGAAGGATTTTTGAAACTGATTGGATTAATACTTTGGATTCGTTCGCAAGATAAATAATGTAACTCTTTTTCTAAATCTATCAACAAATTATAGATATTTTCTTAATCAAATTATTCATGATTTATAAAGTTGATGCATAGTATTTTATTATTATATATGCATCTTTCTAGAATCTTGTATAATTCTTAATTGAATGTATTGATTTTGATATAGATTAAGTTTGATTGATGTCGATGTCGTATAAATTTATGTATCTTACGATTTGGAACACTGAATACGAGAAAACGAGTTTTTGCTTCGAAATAGATTTGGACTCGCAACAATACTATGTATCGATACCCTGCCAGTGGGGTTCATTCACTGGTATATCGATACTTTGCCAATAGAGTTTATTCGCTAGTATATCGACACTCTACCAGTAGGGGTTATTCGCTAGTATATCGACACTCTGCCAATGGGGTATAAGTTGGCATAACGACACCCTGCCAATGGGATATAAGGTAGTGGCGAGGTTCATGGTGGGGAGAATGAAGAATTTGCTGCCCAGTATTATCAGCCAGGAGCAGGGCACTTTTGTGGAAGGAAGGAGTATATCAGATAACATCCTGCTGGCTTAGGAGATGATGGGAGATTTACAGCAAGTTCCGAGGAGGCGATGTTTGATGGAAGTGAAACTGGAGATGGAGCGGGCTTATGACCGAATCCGGTGGATTTTCCTCAGATGGGCATGGGAGAGTTTTGGCTTCCATCAGGTCTGGATCGATTGAGTTCTAGGCTGTGTGCAGGGACCAAGTTTCTCCATTCTAGTCAATGGCACGCCTTCATCCTTTTTCCGAGCTACAATGGGGCTTCACCAAGGATGTCCTCTGTCCCTGTATTTATTTATCATTTGTTCTGATGTGCTTTCTCGGGCTTAGCATGTAGCCTATGAGGACCGGGAGCTGGCGGCGTACAGCCCAACCCCTAGTGCCTCCCTATTTCTCACTTACTTTTTGCAAATGATTGCTTGTTGCTTGCTAGGGCGAGGGTGAGGGATGTGAGGGCCCTTCAGAGTGTGTTGTTAGAGTACTGTGCGGCTTTCGGGCAGCGAGTTAATCTCCATAAGTCGTCCATATATTTCAGTCCGAGCACGGAGCGGAGGGTGCGGCGAGAGATCAGGGCGACCTTGGGGATGCAGGAGCAAGAGGGGGCGCTGGATTATCTTAGGGTTCCACTCACAGGGAGGAGGCTGCAGGTAGCAAAGTGTTCTGCCTTGGTGCAAAGGGTGCGGAGCAGACTTGAGGGTTGGAGGGCATCATCACTATCTATGATGGGCAGATTGATGTTGGTCAGGTCAGTCCTTTGTTCGATACCCATTTATCTTATGGCCCATACTGTTGTGCCAAGGACGGTGCTGGTGGCGATTGAGCGGCTCATGCAGAGCTTCCTATGAGCCTCGGAGGGGGGGCACGGGATACATCTGGTGGCCTGGAAGAGAGTTTGTCTGCCACTGAGCGAGGATGGTTTGGAGGTGCAGTTACTACTAGCGAGGTGCGAGGCACTACTGATGCGACGGACAGTGCAGGTGGTTCTGGAGCCGCATGGATTCTGGAGTCGGATCATGATACTTAGATATGGTCGGGCAGGCTTAGTCGAACAGGTGGTGGGCAGCCGGAGGGGTTCCTTTATGTGGCAGGCGATTCGGAGGTATCTGCCCATGGCCTTGGTGCACTCCAGATGGTTGATTGGCGACGGACGGAGCATTGATGTGATGGAAGACCCATGGGTAGATGCACTTCCACCGAGCACGTGGCCGACGATGATTAGTGATGAAGGGGCTGTAGGGCTACGGGTGTTCGATCTCCTGAGGCTGGGCCTTGCCGTCCCGGGATCAGCAGGTTTCAGATGTTAGGATTTGGAGCACCACTTGCAGAGCCAGAGTCAGGATTGGCGACGTTTCCCAGGTTCTTCGGCGGGAGTCAGAGCTGGGTTTGGATTGCGGCTGGGTATGGAGGTTTGGGTTACACTAGAGGGTTGAACTATTCCTCTGAAAGGTGGCTTGGGAGTGTTTGCCGACGAGCTCCGTGCTGAACATACGTGGAGTGGAGATCCCCCCACTGTGACTGGATTGTGAGGTAGACGAGACGGTTGACCATACACTATTCCGGTGTGTGTGGGCGAGGGAGACATGGAGACTGTCCGGGATCCCGAAGGATACTTGGAGCCGGAGAGACTGCTTTCTTAAGGTGGTTCGGCACTGGTATGGTGCCCCCCAGATGCGTCGGGTGGCTATTATAGCATCCTGCATAGTTTATCAAGTATAGATGGCTAGGAATGCTAGGGTATTTGGCGAGTGCAGTCCATCCCCACGATTCGTGATGGAGCGGGCTCGGGCATAGGCAACAGAGACTATTCATGCAGGTTTAGATCATCGACCTTTGATAGCTCGAGACATCTGGGGCTTCCATATTATTTCGGCAGCTTCTTACATGATTTTCTTCACATGGAAGCCTCTACCTCCGAATTTTCTCAAGATCAATTTTGACGACTCTGTCCTGGATGGTGGTAGGAGGGGAGGGGCCGGTTTTGTCATCAGGGGCCTGAGTTCGAGTGTGGTGGCAGTGGGGGGGTGTCAGCTCTTCGACACCTCGGTTCCAGAAGTAGAGTTACGGGTGGCTTGGATGGGATTACGTTATGTGCGATATGTGCTTTAGGCGACTTCCATCCTCTTGGAAGGATATTTGGCTACAGTGATCAGCTGGTTCCGGAGGGGCCCGAACAGTGATAGAAAAGTTTATCCCTTACTCCGTGATATTTGGTTGATGGTAAGGAATGGTGTCACATTTCAAGCTGTGCATGTATATCGTGAGGCTAATGAGGCAGCGGACTGGGTGGCGGCATTTGTAGCGCGCCACTTAGGAAGCACATTATGGGTTGGGGAGGATGAGATGCCTGGTGCATTCCGTGACCTTTTGTTTGCCGATTCTACTGGGTTCATCCGTACCCACGTTGTATGATACGCCTGTTTCAACAAAAAAAATGAGAATTACATGTTGGCATGTCGACACTCTGCCAGCGAAGATTATGCATTGGCATATCTATACCATGCCGGTGGGAGTTATACGTTGGTATTTTAATGATTTCATATTCTGGCCTAGTCACATGGTATAAATGTGGTCATAGTTCATTAACATCGAGATGAACTTGATGATTTGAAAGATAATTAATTTGTAAAATAAGCTTCGAAATTTTAAGTGACTGAATAGCGTATCGTTTTGGCTTTGAATCGATGTATTTTGTATGTTTAATTTTAGTATATTATTATTATTTTATTTCTTAATTTATCTAACTAAAGTATTTATTATTTACTACGTTGTCTAACTCATTATACGATTTGTTACTATTTTTATAGATTCGAAAAATTAATTCAACTCGAAGATTTATCGTAGGAGAGCGATTAAAAACAAGATTTTGACATTTTTATTTATACTAGATTTTATATTAAAATTGATACAAAATTTTAAAATATTATTAATTTTATTATTTAATAAAAAAATTAAATATTATTATTTAATTTTTTTGCTGTTTAATTTTGATAATACGATGAGATCCTTTGCATATTTACGGAAAGGGTTATCTAGTGCGGCGGTTGCTGCGAACTTCGACTCGGGATCCCAAGTCGGGACGTGTCAAGCTCGTGCAGCAAAGAAGAGGACATCACTCCTCTGCCTTAGTCCCTTACCCCCTTCAGAAGAAATGGGAAGCCCATGATCTCTTCCTTCTCCTAAACCTTTTTGACAGCTAGCACCAAATTTTTATTCTCCTTTCTCCTTCTCTTCCTCATTCTCCTCGTTCTCGTAGCTTTCCTTCTCCGTGTGAAAAGAAACAAAGAAAGGAGATCGGCCCCGAAAAGAAAGCTGTATCATGGGCTGCGTACAAGCCAAGTGCTGGCTTCGCTGCCGCCGGTGCTGCTGCCGCTGCCAGCTCTCCTCCGCCGGCAGCGACGGCGCCGCCTCCCGTGACGGCGACCCCGGCCACGGCCGGCACATCATCTCCGGCAGCCCCGTGGGCTCCGCCGCCGTCCCCTCCCACCGCCTCCTCCTCCAGTTCTCCTCCCTCTCCCAGCGCGGACACTACCCCGACACCCCCGATCGCGAGAACCAGGACACCTTCTGCATCAAGACCCAGCTCCAAGGCAACCCGAACCTCCACCTCTTCGCCGTCTTCGACGGCCATGGCTATTTCGGTGCCCAGTGCGCCGCTTTCGCCCGCGACCACCTCGTCGAAGACCTCGCCGGCGACCCCCATCTCCTCGAAGACCCCGTCAAATCCTTCAATTCCGCCTTCCTCTCCACCAATTCCGAACTCCACAACAGCGAGATCGACGACACGATGAGCGGCACGACGGCGATCGCCGTCCTCGTCGGTGGCGACACGCTCTTCGTCGCGAACGTCGGCGACTCGAGAGCGGTCGCCGGCGTCTGGGACGGGGAGCGGGTGGTGGCGGAGGACTTGTCCAGTGATCAGACGCCGTTCCGGGAGGATGAGTATGAGAGGGTCCGGCGGTGCGGGGCGAGGGTGCTGAGCGTCGACCAGGTGGAGGGCATAAAGGATCCGGCAATTCAGAGCTGGGGGATGGAGAGTGAAGGGGACCCGCCGAGGCTGTGGGTTCAGAATGGCATGTACCCTGGGACGGCGTTCACGAGGAGTGTCGGGGACTCGACGGCGGAGAGCATCGGTGTCGTCGCCGTGCCGGAGGTCATGACGGTGAGGATCACGCCGAGCCATCTCTTCTTTGTCGTGGCGAGCGACGGGGTTTTCGAGTTCCTCTCGAGTCAGGCTGTGGTGGATATGGTATAGCTCTGTTGATTTTTCAGATTTCTCAAGAAAAGGATTGCTTTTAGTTTGCAGTTGCTTCCTGTTTCGCCGAATTTATAGTTTCCTGGTTTCGTAGCTTTGAGGATCGAATTATTTCATTCAAATGAATTCCTGAATCATAAAAGTTAAAATGTGGTAAAAAAGGTATATGCCAGCCCTGAATAAAAAGCAAGGGATTTGAGTTGGGTACATGTGCAGTTGATGCATTATTTAAATGAATTTCATCTGCCACTGTGGTGGTAGCTCAGTGGAACTGGGTCTTACTTCCAACCAAGTGATTCCGAGTTCGAAACGCGCGGGCGTTGATTAAATTGTGAAGACCGGATGCTCTCTGCTCGGACACGGAGTCTGGGAGGGCTTATTGGTCCGCCGGTAGCCTCGGTGGTGCCAGGTGTGACGTCCTCACACGGAGGGTAACCGTGCCGGAGCCCAAAGGGGTAACGAGCCGGGCCCACGGGTGGGAAGGGTATGAGTAAAACCGGCCGAGGTGCCCAACACACGGTCATTTCTGCCCGCATCGAACATTCTCCTGGCGGGGTGGGGGCTCAGTGGGAGCTACCACGTGGAGGTGGGCTCGTCCCTTCCTCTTTTTTTTAGCAAAAAAAGCAAAAAAATGAATTTCATCTTTGCCTTCTCTTCTTGCCGGGAGTTTCTTTCTTGAAGTTAATATCTTTTACTTTTATTAATCATCTCTTGTCTCACAAAAATTTCCAGTTATATGTAATAGGGTTTGAGACTTTGAGCTATAACTCATGTCAACAAAGTTTGATATGCATCGACTCAAGGTGAATGATGGTGGAATGAGGTGAAAGTGAAAGACATGGCACATTATCTGTTGATGCATTAGTGGAGCCAAGAGAGAGAGAGAGAGCAGGGGCCAGGGCAAAAAGATAGAGACAGTGGCAATGTAGGTGTGAAAAGAAACTGGGGGTTGAGTGTGGCCTGAACCTTTTTCTCTCTTTGACGCACGGCTAGCTTGTTTGGTTGCTGAGATATCTTTTTTTTTTTTTTTGGTAATGCAGAGCTATTGCCAGAATAGCTGGTTCTGTCATGAAGATTTCACTAGTCTGAAGGAGACTATGTTAGGAAACTAATCCTTTCCAGCCCTCCATCCGAATGAGTTTTCTGCTATATGACTATGTTGTGCATTCTTGGTTTTGGAGATGATATACATGTATATGTATATATCTATATCTATATCTATATATATATATATATATATAGATGACACATATATATTTTTGTGTAGGTATATATATGTATATATATGTGTGTGTGGATGTGTATATTCTTGTGTGCATGTACGTTTGGATGTATATTTGTATATATTCATTTTTGTATGATGAAAAATTGTAAAAAGATATGTTGCTTTCAATTTTAGATGCACATAGCTAAGGTTTACACTGTGGAGCTTTCTAAGGGAACAACAGCCCAGATATCATTTAGGTTGTTCACTTTATAACATTACTAGCATGTTCAGATCCATGTGGATTGATTTTGCTAGTTCGTTAATATATTGGAAAACTACTCCCTGCAACATCTTTTTAAGAAATGCAAGCTTATGGTTGGATTGTAGTTGTCTCCGCAACCTTGTATGCTTGCTATTGCAAAACTTTCAACTGAAACTTTATCTGCTATACTATCAAATTCATTGTTAGCAGAAATAAACTTGGATTTAGCATATTTCGAAGCACATTATTATGTTCTGCATTTTTGCTACCTTAAAAATAATATATCCGATGAACTTACTGACTAGTACTTCTATATTGCTAACTGTTAGGTCAATGTTCTTATGAGCTAATTCTTCTTCCTTGAACCACCAATTGATGGAAATCAAAGTAATAGGAAGTGAAAAAAGTTATGCCCTTGGTTGCTTTTTTTGACTGATAAAATCAGTAAGCTATGGATGCATGTCAAGATACTAGGAAACATGCAAAAAACTTATGATCTACATTTTGGTATATCACAACTACTATATGATACGCTGATGCAGTAAGTTGGATCAATCTATATTGTTTCTGATAATTTTTCAAAGTGGGATTGATTCCTACATAGAAGTCTTGTCATATATACAGATAGATGGTGATAAGAAAATTAATATATATTAAGAAATTTCATATAGTTTATGGCACCAACAATTGTTTATTATAAACTAAATGTTGCTACTCATTCATAGTGAACTCGTATTTTTTGGTGACAAATCCACCTCGACATTACAACAACAAAGAAACTCATAGCCAGAGCATAGAAGAGGTTCAAATAGAAAAGATAGATTTTCTGAATAGCAACTTAGACAAATCACAAGCAGACAATAAAGTTAAGCAAAGTCAGAGTGTAAAGATAAGTTGCTTCAAATGCCCCATTAAAGAGCAAGAAGATGAAAACAAGAGATGGCAAGAGTGAAAAGAAAATCTTATTCAAACATTAAACAAATCTAAGCACTAAATTGTACTAGTAAGGAATTAAAATGAACATAGGTGTGAAATGGCATCACCTTATTATAGTCTTTAGTTTGGTACATAAATCTTTGTATTATAATGTGGCCTTCCCACCACTTAAAAAGAGAGGGAGGAAGAATCGGTTCGGACCGGTTCGAACTGCTCGGAACCGGGCAGTTCGCACCAATTCCGCTTGGAATTGTCCGGTTCAGACCATTTCTAAGCGATTCGGGGCCGGTTCAGGCCGGTTCGGACCGATTCAGGGGCGGTTCCAACTCCCGCAGCCGAACCAACCCGTCCCGTCCCGGGTTGGCTCGGTATGGCCCAAACCGGACGGTTCGGCCCGGTTTGGCAGACCATGCTTTTAATTTTTTGCAAACTCCAAAGTGTGTTTCGATTACTTTATCTGTATTGCTATAGTTGGGAGGTAAGTTCTCTTTTTTATATATGTTTTAATGCTTAAAATCTGTGATTTCTATCATTCAGGGAACTATGCATGCTTTTGTTTGTTGAAGGTCTATGATAGTTGTCTACTTGTCTCAAGTGACATACTCAATATTTCTGCTGTTATACTGTTTTTATTTGTTGATCAGGCAATTTAGAATGCCATGCTGTTTTTGAAAGTAAAGGGTACAGGCAATAGATGTATATACTGTATATAGAAAAGCTGTCGTTCAACATAATGGATGTATATATCCATTTATCAAATATTGGGATTAGTTTTGAAGTTTAGCATATAAATCATTCTTACCCTTTATTTGTAAGGTTACGTTAAATGTAAGTATGACTCTAGACTCTGTTTCAAAATTTAGACCAAGCTATCTTGGTCTTCTTAGTCTTGACACATTGATAGAAATACAAAACACTGTCCTTGAACTAGTTTGTGGGTGGATCTTTGGTGCACGTGGATATTGTCTGGATTAGATAGATATCCATTAGCTTATACTTAACAAGTGCAGTCCTAAACTTCTAGAAAGTTCTTTCCTAAACTTTATAATTTTATTACTCAACATTCTCCACTATATGAAACTTGCCTAACATGATTGCATACTCTTATCTACCTAGTGCTATTTTTAGCAAGATTTTACATACCAGACCATACCGGGCATACTATGCTGTATCAATAGGAACCTGACATGGCATAAGGGCTTGATATAGCACCAGCCAACACATGATATGGATGCTATGCTGACTTAGCACTTTTTCGTATATCAGTATTGGGGGGCTATCAAACCATGTTGTATGATAACGGTATGGTACTGGTATAGGACCTAGTATTGAGATGTAAAACCTTTTATCTGTAGTTTTGTGTTTTATTGTAATAATAATGATGATGATAATAATAATGATAACAATGATAGCGATAATAATACACCTATAGATAACTGCTTCATCCACCCCAATTTACTCATGTGTCTTGTCTATCTTTTAATTCCTCTTAAAAGATGATCATTATTGGTACTCTCTTCGTTATCAAATTTATACAAGCTTTATTTTTTAATTCTTTTTCACTAATTGCATTCCTCGTACTTTATTTTCATTTTGTTGTTTTCTAAAACTCTTTCAAGCTCCACATTCTAATATGCAACTCAGCAAATGCAGATATATTACCATATGGGATTTTTCATGCGACCCCCTGCAAAACTTTGGCACTAAAAGCAATTCCTCAGTCTATGAAATTTCTGCAGACACCTCTGACAAGTCTAGCTGTTTTCTGCAAAGAAAGGAAGGAATGTTAACGATCAATAATCAACATTCAATCACAAATAACGGGCATTCATGATTATTCTTCTTAAATAGTTGTTTAAACTTTTAAATAATGATTTTTTTCCTGAAAATCAGATTTTCTCTTGAAAATCAGATTTTCTCTCTTTTTCTTAAATTTCTTAAGGAGAAGCTACTAGCAAACCTCAATGACCACTAACAGCTATTATATTCTCCGTTTCGAGGAAGCAGATGACAAAAAAGCACATCACTTATTTTCACATTGCATTGATAAGATCCTTGGTTAGGGTGTGGAAATTCAAGTTCCAATGAACCATCTATAAATAGTGTAGGTTATACTTAGATTTTATAGTTAATTTATTTATTATCTATTCTTTTTTTTTGTTTAGTTTTAGATAAATAGGTTGGATATTTTAAATTTACTTGCAATTTAGGGACTCAATTTTAGGCTATTTTTCTACTGGGTTTTCAACTCCTATTTTGGGAATGATTAGTGTCAGTAGAACTTACTTTAGTTATGGGTTGGATTAGGAAAGTTTTATAATTATTAAAGTTGTATTTAAGAGATTTTGATGTTTGTTTATGCTGGGTTTCATAAAAATGAAAATTTTCTTATTTTAGTGAATCCTATATTCTTTGTTAGGAAAAGTTCGATATCGCCACATATGTTTCTTATTATTATCTCTCTCTTAGGAAGAGTCTACAAGTATCCCGATTAGATAGAAAATCCTAATCTAATAAATATATATTAAAATGGAGGCTTTGCTTGTGCAAAGCTCTCTATTTGCCATGTGGATACCCATATTAATAACATCATTTATATAGCTCTCTATTTTGCATAGTAATTAGAGTTATTTAATATGGTTCTTTAATAAGAAGTTTATTAACTTATTAAACTGTATTAAATAAAAAACCTTTATCAGTATTACTAAATTAATATAGAAATTAGTTGTATTATTAATAATCATATTTGCTTGATGTATGCTGATATTAATGAAAAACACTTTCCATTAGTTCTATATCCTGCCTGTATCTTGCATGGGTCATTAAATTTTTCTAATATTTTATTAATTTCTATTGTATTTTTATGATCATGATCTTACTTAAAAAATGAAAGTACAACCACTAATGATCCCTCTATATTGCATTTATATGTCTCCTAGATGCAATACGTTTCTATTTCTTATTATGCGCAGGTTGGATCATGACCTTATTATTTTATAGTAATATTTTTTTACTATATTGATAGATATACATATACTATTAGAATTTTGTACAGTGATAGTATATCATAATATTAAATATTGAAAATTTATTTTAGAAAATAATTAGGCTCTTATATTTACTATATTATATTCTATTTCTATTATTCATTCTATTATATCTATTCTATATTACATTTCAAGAATAGTTGAAAAAAGGAGAAAAATTGCACCTTGGAGATAAGAGTTCTCAAAAAGGACAGGGGGATGGAGGATCATTTGAAGATGGAATTTCAGTATAAAACTCCCTTCCATCAATGGTTTGAGCTTCTGAATGGACCAGTGACAGAATTACTAGAAATGGTGTTTCAGGCCACTTTCTTTGATCGAGAAGGGTAAGGAGAGATAACACGTCGTTTGCTTCTTTCTGGTGGTCGGATACCATGTCTAGAGAAGGACATGGCCTTAGAAGGCAGTAATCTTAAGAGGTGCATGCATGCAAGAGTGCATAAGCAGGAAGCCTGCAGGGTATTCAAATGCTACTATGTATATGCAACAACTACTTACTACTACATTTCCACTATTGATTAAAAGATAAAATATAATTTAGTTCTTATATAATCCCAAAATTCAATGTGTTTTATTAATCATCCACTCACTATTTATTTATTCATATAGCTTACCTAAATGCAACAAGGATCCCATGTTGCTGCTTCAAGGGAAGCACCACAAACTTCAATCAGCTGATGACTGTAATGAAGATTTTAGGCTTCTTGCATGTGTCGTAAATGTCAATATTTCTTTGGATGAGTGCTGTATCAATTTGAGTTTCTATTTTGATATACTGAATCCAAATTACTCCTAGTTTGCGGTTGGAATTGCTTCTATTACAGCTTCGTGTCCTTTGCTGCAGGTGTCCAGATACCCAGATCCCCGAGATGCCTGCTCAGCAATTGCTGCAGAATCCTACAAATTATGGTTAGAGCATGAAATTCGGACTGATGATATAACGATCATTGTCGTGCACATCAGAGACTTGTGTGGTGTAAGTTAAATGTTGTATGCATCAATTACCTAAAATTAGTTGCATCTTTGGTTTGTTAGTTAGTGCTAGTCTTTCAATAAAATCTGTTCAGTCAGATGCTGTAGCAACTAATGAAGCAAGTCATGCTGGCACAAAAGCTTCCTTAATGGTTTCACAGAAAGCAAGAACAGATATATCTGCATCCCCAGGGCCAGAAACTGGTCATCCAAAAAGAAGGAATTTCCTTGAGCTGCAGTCATGTCCTTCTGACTTTTCCCTGGAACGAAGTCTTGCATGTGTTGCTCCTTCTCCTACACACTCGTTATCTATAGAAAAGGTATGCATCTACTGCGATGCTATTGTGTTCTACGTCTTATTGATCCTCTCTGAATTCATTGGAGATCTCTCTTTCTTGACAGTGATATGTCCAGACTGACTGACTGACTGAAGCTGCCTGGTATTTGTCCTACCTTCCAATGTAATGTGCCTTATCTAACTTAAACTTACTTTCTAAAGGGAAGCATCTAGTCTTTTCTATGGTAATTTGGTTATAAAATAATGGAATATTCAATTTACAGTGCCAATTTTTTGTCAAACAAACCATGGAAACTGTCAATTGGATTGCCTTTCTTTGTTATATCACTGTAATTTTGAACATCCATGAGTTCTTAATTGTTTGATTGTTTCTTTTGTAATTCTGCATGCATGGAATATGCTTACTCTAACTAATTATGCCTGACAGGATAAGTTCAGCAATGGTGGAGGGAATAACTTAATTCCTTGTGGGTTTTAATTCCAGGAATCCATTATCAGGAGCTTTCTTTTATCATCTTGGCCACATTTCCAGTATGTCACCTTTTACACCACTTGTATATAACTCAAAGGCTGTTCAAAGCAGTGCTGATTTGAGGAAAAAATGGTGCCTCTTGACCTTTTCAAGGACTATTGAGTGGCCATTGCTGCATGGAGGTGGAAGATGGTTGTGCGGTATTTGGCATCCTACCTGTTAATTTATTGCAGAAAGCATGGGGGATGAAGCGTCAAATGGTCGGCATATGAAATGCCTGTGTTAGGAAGTTAAGGTTTATAATAAGGTGATGAACAACACTCCCAGGAAAAGCATAGACAAACCATGCAACTGCTTCGTCTTTTGGAGAAATGTTATTTCCTTGGTTAAATGAAGGAATGAGATGGTCATCTTGTACATAACTAACTAGACTAGTTATGTGAAACATGCTTGAAAAATGCTAAATAGTGGCAAGTCTCTACCTACCAAAAAAGAGAGAAGAAATAATAGTAATGTTGTTGCGTTACTTTGCACTTGCTTGAATGCCTTGTGTGCTTGCTTAATGTATGTTTGGAGAATTTTGTCTGTGATAGAATGATGATTTCTATTTCATGACACCAGAACTTGACCTTCTCATGTGGATGTCTGACACTGGTCTGTCAGCTTAGATTGCCTGTGAGATCTTCCAGGTCATCCAGAGCTCGGCCAACCAGATGAATTACTTCAATCTGTGCAACTGCGTGCCTCATATCTACACAAGTAACATTCCAAGTGTTACAATAAGAGTCTAAAGTTATTATATTTTAGTGCCACAATTTTGGGGGTTATTTAATTTTAGTGCCACGACTTAAGTTTTTCTGCTGATATTAGCTTGTATGAAGTTTTCTGCTCACCATGTAGATATCAGTATTAATGAAGGTAGTTTCTATTTGGACATCATTAAAATTCATTGCTTAATGTGCGATAAAAAAAGAACTATTGAAGTTTTATATTTATTTTAATTAGTTATACTGCTATATTATATTTTAAGAATAGTAAAAAAAAAAGGAGAAATGATCGTACTTCGTACATAATGGAAGATATATGCTAGTAATTATTGATTTTGCAAGCAAAGATTATTTTTTAGAAAAAATTCAAAATTCCTGGATAATTTTACTGTTAAATATAAGTACGAGATTAATGACAAACTTTTACAGAATGTGCAATATACATTTATTGAACGTTTGTTGCATGCATCGAATACTTGATAGATATTTGCACAAGACACTTCACCTGATATACATTTGTTTAGACTACCTTCTTCTCATACCTCGGTTAAGGGTAAAATCATTGACCCCTTATTGCATATCATCCAAAAAGAAAAAAATTAAAGCCGATATTTTCTTGCAAAATCAACAATTTTATGGTTCCTTATCCAAAATCTATGAATATATATATATATATATATAATATTATTCATATATAAATAATATTATTCATGATCACTTTAATCTTTTTAATAAGAGAATATTATATTTTTTACCTATCACTCAATAGTTCAACTTGCACAACGTGCATTAAAAGCCAAACAAACTAATATAACAAAGATCAAGAAGAACCGAAAACAAGATTAATATACCCTCACTTGATCCCTTAAAGCATCTAGCTAGTGATGCACTCGGCTTCTTGACATCATTGTTCTCATATTTGAGCTCTTCAGCAATATGGTTGCCACATCTGATATTCTAACTTATTCTAAATTTGAAGTTAATGGCATGTCGCTAGCTAGAAGCTTCAAAGGGTTATGTAATAGGATGAAAAATAAGAAACACCAGAAAAATTCCATTATCTAAAGGGCAAAAGGGATCTTACTGGGAAATTTTTGGAATAAGAGCGATTTTATATGCAAATATCTAGAAGATGGGTTTTGTATGCAATTAATCTGTGATAGAGCCAAAAACTGTTATAAATAATCTATTGTACTATAAAATTATAGTTCTCAGTGGTATTGGTAATACTCCGCTCGTGATACTGTGATGGAACGAGAAAAGCGAAGAGTGATTTCATCACTGTAATTATACTTTAAAGATTAATATATAAATTGAATCAAACTATTATTTGGTGGAGAAAGTTCTCTTCAAGAAATTTTATTAGTATGTCAAAAAAACTATCCCACTAAAATATTAGAAGCATGGGATAAGGTATGACCCCTAATTTTAATTCGGATGTTCCAAAGGGCAGGATGCTGGGACTCTGGGAATCATGTTGCATGGCCATCAACTCAAGCTATGTAAATAAATTCTTGTCTTCTACCTTTGTGGGCCAAGTTCTATTGGGGTCCACCTTCCTATAAATATAAAAATATGGCTAAAATCTTGGCTCCTACAAATCCTCGCATAGTCTAACCACCAGTTGCACCCTCTAGTGCATCATATTGTCTATCTACACACCAACCCTTAGCAATAATAATTCAAAACTTTAATGTTGCTATATTTCTATTTCTATACCTCGCTCGTGGTAGACAAGGTATTTTTGGTGGGTCCTTAGTTAATCCATTAAGGGCATATTTGGTCACAAAGAACTATATAGAAAATAAAAAAAATCATATAAGAAAACATTTTTCAAAGATATAGTAGTGAATTTTCTTAATTGTTATTTTTAAAAAAACAAAAAGAAAAGAACTACTTTGTCATAATTCATTCAATTCTCTTTTGCAACCAAATATATCTTCAGAGATCCTCTTCCTGCCATATACACCACAACATAGCTTACTGCCAAATTTCTAGCACTGAAAAGTCGGAAGGCCTCCAAAAATCATCCTTCAATTTGTTTTAGGACTTGTCAATAAAGATTAAAATAGACCAGTGGCAAAAGGGAAAATGCTTGAATTGAATCAACTAAAAGTGCCATATTGGACCAGACTTGATCTTCCTTGGAAATCCAACATCCTTATAAACCTCTTCACTAGCCTTTTCCTCTTGGTGCAGCCAGTCTCCACTACGACTAAAATGACATACTTCTAAGCCTCCAAGACCCAATTCTTACCTCCAACCTTCCCCTTTCGAAAAGAAAACAAGAAAGAAGAAAAAAAGAAGAAGGAAAGCATGGATAAGTTAATGGGGATCAGCACCAGCTTTTAAGGGATGCATGCTAATAAATACCCCCCTTGCCCAGATTGCAGTCCACGTTCACTGGGAAAAACTCGGTCTTTCTACCGAACACCTTTAAATTTAGCAATATTAATATATCCCTCCAAAGTCAAGACTTTGTATTTATCCAACCCCCAACCCAAGCCGTCGTTGGTGTTGTCTCATCCGAGCCGGAGGGTTGGTGTGGCGATGGCGTCGGGCTCCGTCCAGAAATCCGAGGAGGAGTGGAGGGCGATCCTCGCGCCGGAGCAGTTCCGGATCCTTCGGATGAAGGGAACTGAGTAAGATTCGCTCTTATTTCTTTTATTTCTCTCCTTTTTCTTCGAGTACTTGTGGCTTGATCTTAGTGTTGTTTTTCCCCTCCCAATGCTGATTTAGGCGATTTTCATGATTTTTTTTTGTGGTTTCGTTGCTTTTTTTGGAAGTATGTGTTTTGATGCGCCATAACATCATGATTTTTTTTGTGATTTTAGGTCTATTAGTCTGTATTTTTTTGAAACCTGCGATGTTTAATGAAATATATAAATTCTCTGAAATCGTCGTATTTTTGAAAATTTCCTGAAATTTCTACTTTCGTTAGAGTTCTTCGTATACATTTTTTTAAAAAAATTTTCAGATCTCTCGCCTTTCAAGATTCGAACAACCTCCAGAAAAATATCACTACTTCAGAAGCTACAAAAGCCTTGGGTTGGGAAAAAAAGTGGTTGGAATCGAAAATTCGATTCCTTTCTTTATAAAAGGTAGTCAACCATAGCCCAACTTTTCCTGTAAAGGAAAGGATTTTGGCAATTAAAAGCTCCCAACATAGGCTAAATTTTGCATGTGCTTATCTTAAAACTTCTGTCTTCTTGCGATTTTCCTGAGAAAATGATGTGCCAATCGGATTAAACCATGTGAGTTTGCATAGTTTTCTTGGTTACAGATTTTAATTGACACATGGTTCTGGATTGTTTCTTTATCGAATTCTTAATGAATTTGTATGATCCTGATGTAATGCTTGGTTGCATTTAGACTGTGAATTAATTAAGTATTCCTGTATCCATTGTTCCTTGGCTTTACTTAGAATTTTCATTGTCGTCAAAATCTTTATGTGCTTTAGCATTAATTAATTCAACCATGTAATGTTCATGTGATGTTATTGAGATAAGGTCAAGAGATTAAGGCCAGCTTACTCTTGGCATTGATGTTGGAAATGTTGGTCTGCCTAGTGCCATGTTAATTACCAATTTATCCGTTCTGTTTCTCTGGTAGTTGGTTTTATAATATTTTTAGCTGCTTGTTTTATTTGTTTTGCCATGGACTTGTTTTTTTTTTAGTTTGACTTGGCGCATCTATTTTAATTGGAATTATGGATTACTCTGATTTTGTTTTCCAGTTGGCAGTTTCAGTACTTGTTAACTTGAAAAGCTATATGCTGAATTCATCTTGTTTTGGATTGTCTCCACTTGCAGTTAGAAGCAATCTTTTGAAATATTGTGATTTAGGTTACTTACTGTTTTCAAGTCCTTTGTTTGCTGTTCCTATCTGCTGAATCACAGGCATTCTGCTGTGTAACACTTGAGCGTATAATTGATTTACTTCTTAGATCACTATTTGTCGTAAGTTTTATGATTAGGATTAATACATATATCAGCTGAAATCATATAATTGTCTATTACTCTCTACTTTGACCTTCAAAACTATGGTTTGAATATGCGTGCATTTGGAGAAGGCCTAAATTCTCGGTATTTTTAGTGTTTCATTATTTTGGCTCTTAGCTTGATACCTTGTGTATTCCTGATTTATCTGATGATATGGATTATATTAGCTGGAGTCTTCTACCTAGAGTGCTGCAACTGCTCTGAAATCTCCAATATCTTGCTCCAGCACCCGCTTCCTAAGCTCTACCTATTCAAAGTTTTCATTGAGCTCCACTTCCTTGCTCCTGCATTAAAAACTACTCATGTACCTGCTCTGATTCAGGTACTCAAAGATGGTTCCTTATTTTTCTGTTGATTTATTAATTCAATAAGTTGTTTATGTTGAGACATATTTTGCAAGACAATGTTAATTTTGCAAAACTTCTAGATTTTCCTGCCTATCAACTGGTATACGAAGACTCATGAAACGGTTCTACCTTGCTTGAGTATGCCTAGTTCAGGTATTTGGCATTGACACAAAGGATTCAAGTCAAGCTAACAACTAATCATAAAGGTTTTGCTCAATATTTTTCCTGTAGCCTTCTCAAATTGGAGTTTTGCTCCATCAGAACTCCCATGTAAATAGGAAAAGTCATGGTTGATTTGTTATATAATAATAAACCTTTATTTACAAATTATACTGCCATCACTTCATTTACAAATTATGATTCAGTTGGTTGCTTTGTACTAGATGGACTCTTCTACCGTGCACCTGCTTTGGAATCTCTTCAATTTCTTGCTTCTGCGGCTTCTTCCTGGACACTTCCTTCTTCAAAGTTTTTTTTTTTAAAAAAAATATTTTTTATTTACAAGCTTTGCTTCCCTGCTTCTTCCTCCAAACCTACTCTTGCACTGTCTTAAAGCTTTGTTGATTGGCTGTATAATAATGAATTTCTACTTTCAAGGTATGATGGCATCGTTTAAAAGGGAAAGGGCATTTAAATGTGTTTGACAATTATCGGATGGTTTTATGGTTAAACAGTTGATTCAATTAAATGCATTTCATAAATTTCTTTGTTTCATTTTTGAATCAAGTCAAGTATTTTGCACAGACATGTTTTCCTTTTAACAAAATAACAAATGAGAATATCTTAGAAAATTCAAGATAATCTTTATGTATCCCATGGCATGTGGATGCATGTAAGATATGAGAAATGTAAGGGCTCTATTACAACATTACATTCATAAGAAAACTCACATAACTTTGATGTAACACCAAATGTTCACTTAAGGTATCAAGTGTAGATCTTTTGTTCCGACTTCTCTTCTAATCCCCCCATCCATCATGTCATCGCGCTTGAATATCTGCAAATTGCAAGTCTTAGCTTAAATTAGCAACTTGTACTTCTAGTTTTCTCAATGATTTTTCAAATGATGAACTTTTGCTGGTTCATGAGCTTGAACGGACCAGTTTCAGATTTCATGCCGGGCTTACGATGTTTATGGTTCATTTTACCATATATTTTATTTTTTAAAAGAGATTAAAAAGAAAATGGGACATTCTAATAGAACCGAACCCCTCACCCTCAGAAAAATAAAATAGACAAAGCAGCAGGAGGAAGAGACTGGATGTCCGCTTCTGGTGCAGCTCATAAGTTTAAACAATTGCTAAGCTGGCATTCATTTCAGCCGATTCTAAATGAATGGAAAAGAGGCCTGTTACTACGACCAAGGCCTAACGTTGTCATTTAACTCAATGATCATGTCCAATGTATTGAATTATTGTTTTAGTCATTTAGAAATCTGACAAGTACATCTTCCAACAGAAAACAAAAACGGTAGGCCGTAATATTCATACTCACAATTCGCGTTCTGCA
>NW_024068659.1:0-114086 GCF_009389715.1 Phoenix dactylifera
CCCGGGTCCAATTTCCAGCAACAGTGGCGCTAGAGGAAGGGCCCGAGTCGCGATCATGAAGTTGAGAAGTAAGGGAGCCTCTAATATCTCCCGGCGTCCCCCACAGAGTCCTGGACACTCCGTCCAGAATTCGCCTTACTCCGGCTGACCCGGTCCCCAGGTCCAGCCGGAGCAATTCAATGCTCTGGTGCAGCAAGTTCAGGCCCTGGCCGCTGCCGTTCAAGGCCTGCGGCGCGAGGAGGCCTTACCAACGCTTCCCCCGCAGGCCCAGGTCTTGCTGGAGTTCCCTCCCAACGGCCCGATTCTCCCAGGCCAGAATCTTCATGGCTCCTCCAGGGCCAACAACGAAGGCGGGCCTCCCCCCAGAGAGAGCTGCCGGGGGAAGGTCTCAACAGAAGACCCCAACCCTCTGAAGCCGAATCAGCCCCAGACCACCGTGAGCCGGAGCAAACCATGGTGACGATTCCACGGGTTGGGGAGCTCGACAGGAAAGTCGAACACTTGGAGCGCCAGATCGAAGCGCTCCACAGCAAAAAGGCAAGACAAGAGGGGGATTTTGAATTCACCACCAAGTCCCCCTTCTCCCGTCAGATCGAGGATGAGCCGGTCCCCGCGAGGTTTAAGATGCCTCAAGTGGAGCCTTACAGTGGAATCACCGACCCCTCGACCACTTGGAGAGCTACCGAGCTCTCATGGCCCTACAAGGATCCTCGGAGGCCGTACTTTGTAAGGCCTTCCTGGCGACTCTTCGAGGGACAGCTCGGCTTTGGTTTTCTGGGCTAAAGCCGAGCACGGTATCTTCCTTCGAGCAACTCGGCAGACAGTTTGCTACCAATTTTGCTGCCAGCCGACGCCAACGGCGGACGTCGGACTTCCTCCTGGATATCAAGCAGAAGGAGGCGGAATCCCTCAAGGAGTATCTAGACCGTTTTACTGCCGCCACGTGGGAAGTTCGCGAGTTGGACCAGTCAATAGCCATGTCGGCTCTAAAGACTGGGGTTCGCTCTTATCGATTCCTCTTCTCTATCGAGAAGAGCTTTCCGGCCGACTTCACCGAGATGCTGGCCCGAGCTTGGAAGTATGCAAAGGCCGAGGAGGCAATCGCCTCCAGGCGGGGTGCGATTGAGCCCGCCTCAAGGAAGCAGAAGAAACGCCGCGAGGAGCGCGGCCGACGAAGAAGCCGATCCCCCCGTCGAGAGAAGAACCTCCCCGACTGAGGAGCCCGCCTCGGCAGCGGGGACAACCTCAACGGAGGACCCCACCTCGACCAAGGTCCCACCACGGCCTCGGACGTACCCAAGGAGGTACGAGAATTACACACCTGTCAATGCTCCCCGGGCCGAGATTTTGATGGAAATCGAAGGTCGGGATTTCTTCCGACCTCCGCCTCCTATGCGGGATACAGGAGTTTTCCGCAATCCCAGGAAGTACTGCCGCTTCCACCGAGACTGCGGGCACGATACGGAGGATTGCTTTCAGCTCCGAGACGAGATAGAGGCGCTTATCCGCCGCGGAATACTCAATCGGTTCGTAAGGAACCGACGTGAGGAAAGGAGGCCAGCGGAAAACGCTACACGCCGAAAATTCGGACGACAACAGGCCTATCGCCGGCATCATCAATGTAATCGGAGGAGCCTCGGCAGGAGGATTAGCCCAAGAAGTCTCCCCGAAGCACCCGCGTACTGCTGAAGTCATTTTGTTCTCGGACGAGGACTTGGAAGGGGTTGAGACCCCCCACGATGACGCTGTGGTCATCTCCATGATTGTAAATAAGTTTGATGTAAAACGTGTCCTAGTTGATAATGGAAGTTCAGCCAACGTTTTGTACTACCATGCCTACCAAAAAATGGGGGTTGCCAGAAGGACATCTCCGAAAAAATTAATACCCCACTAGTCGGGTTCACCGGAGACTCGGTCCCAGTCGAGGGTGAGGTCAGCTTCCTTGTTACGGTCGGCCTCGCTCTCCAGGAAAGTACTGTGAGGATGGACTTCCTTGTGGTCCGTCTATCCTCAGCCTACAACGCCATCCTTGGGCGGCCAGGGCTAAATGCCCTTCGAGTCGTGGTCTCAATCCGCCATCTGCTCATGCGATTCCCCACCGGCCAAGGAGTAGGCGAGGTCTGAGGAGATCAGCTGGTTGCCAAGCAGTGCTACATGGCGGCTCATAGAGTAAAGCTGCCAACCGAGACGCCGACTCAGGCAACGGGCCCCTCGCTACCCATAGAAACCCTGGACGCGAGAGACAACCTCTGGAAGAAGCAAGTAGAGCCCGGTGAGCTTCTTGTTCAAGTTCCCCTACGAGAAAATTTTTCCGAGCTAACTGTGCAGGTCTTCTCCGGCCTTGGTGTCCACGAGAGGGATCACCTCGTCAGCTCCCTGCGGGACAATGCTGATGTCTTCGCCTGGTCGCCCGCGGACGTACCGGGAATTGACCCTGAGGTCATGGTCCATCAACTCCAGGTAAAGCCGACCAGCAGACCTGTAAAGCAGAAAAAAAGGGGCTCTGCCCCGGAACGTCAACGAGCTGCAGCCGAGGAAGTGGATAAACTCCTTGAAGCTGGCTTCATCCGGGAGGTCTCCTACCCAGACTGGCTTGCCAACGTAGTCCTCGTAAAGAAGACCAATGAAAAATGACGCATGTGTGTGGACTACACCGACCTGAACAAGGCCTGCCTGAAAGACAGTTTCCTCCTTCCAAGCATCGACCAGCTCGTCGATTCCACCTCAGGACATCAATTGCTGACCTTCATGGACGCCTTCTCGGGATATAATCAAATCCGAATGGCGCCAGAAGATGAGGAGAAAATGGCCTTCATCACCGACAAGGGCACCTATTGCTACAAGGTGATGCCTTTCGGTCTGAAGAATGCTGGAGCCACATATCAGAGGCTGGTCAGCCAAATTTTTGAGGACCAGATCGGCCGAAATATAGAAGTTTATGTGGATGACATGTTGGTGAAGAGCCGAGCGGCGGAGCACCATGTAGCTGACCTCAACGAGACATTCTCCAAGCTCAGGAGATACCGAATGAAGCTCAACCCAGCAAAGTGCGCGTTCGGAGTTACCTCGGGCAAATTCCTGGGTTTCATAGTAACCCAGCGCAGAATTGAAGCCAACCCCGAGAAGATCCGAGCGCTGCAAGAAATGACGCCTCCGAAGACAGTCAAAGAGGTGCAGCGGCTTACCGGACGGGTTGCCGCCTTGGGGAGATTTGTCTCCCGATCGGCTGAGCGCTGCCTCCCATTCTTCAAGATCCTTAAGCGGCCAAAGGACTTCCTGTGGTCAGAAGAATGCCAGCGGGCCTTCGAAGAGCTCAGGAGCCTTCTGGCCTCTCCCCCGCTACTCACCAAGCCTCAGCAGGACGAAGTTCTTCACTTATACCTGGCCACCTCCCCGGTCGCAGTAAGCTCGGTCCTGGTCCGGGAAGAGGACAAGCTCCAAAAACCGGTCTACTACATCAGCCGGGTCCTCAGGGATGCTGAGACCCGATATTCAAAACTTGAGAAGATAATTTTTGCTCTTATCATCTCAGCTCGGAGACTCCGGCCTTATTTTCAAGCACATACAATAGTCATACTGACCGACCAGCCTATGGAGCAAATATTGCAAAGGTCAGATCGTGCGGGGAGGATCGCCAAATGGGCGATCGAGCTCGGAAAATTCGACCTCGAATATCGACCCAGGCCGGCCATTAAAGCTCAAATACTCGCCGACTTCCTCGTGGAATGCACCTTGCCAAACGACCCCGAGCTACCGTCTGCATCCATTGGGGGGAACCCAAGGCTACCATGGGTCCTACATTCGGACGGGTTGTCAACTTCGGGGGGTAGCGGAGCTGGACTCATCCTCACCAGCCCGGACGGAGTGGTGGCCGAACAAGCCTTGCGCCTCGAGTTCCCGGCCTCAAACAACGAGTTGCTGGGCTCAAATTGGCGAAGAAACTGAAAGTGGAAGACCTGAAGGCCTTCAGCGATTTCCAGCTGATAGTGAGCCAGATCCAGGGAGACTTTCAAACAAAAGAGCCATCAATGCAAAAATATCTCCAAAAAGTGCGGGAACTCATGTCTGCCTTGAGCTCTTTCAGCATCCAGCACATTTCCATAGCGAAGAATCTCAGAAAAGACCAGTTGTCCAAACTGGCGACCTCCCGCATGAGCGAGCTTTCCAAGGAGACAACGCTCGAGTATCTTCAGACACCCAACATGGAGGAACCCGAACTCACCATGTGCATCGACTTCGAGCCAAGCTGGATCGACGGGTTCGTCCGCTATCTCCAGGACGGAACCCTCCCTCATGATGAGACAGAGGCTCGTCGGATCAAGCGCCAAGCTTCCCGGTATGTCCTATATGAAACAAGCTCTATCGTCGATCATTCACTTCTCCTCTTCTCAGATATCTCTGCCCCTCTGAGGCGGACTATGCCCTCCGAGAAGTCCATGAAGGAATTTGCGGAAATCACCTGGGAGGTCGGGCGTTAGCCTATAAGATCCTGTGGCAAGGATATTACTGGCCCACGCTCCAGAAGGATGCGACGGACTTCGTTCGGAAGTGCGACCGGTGCCAACGGAACGCCAACATCCAACGCCGACCTTCGGCCCTGCTAACTTCAATCATCGCCCCCTGGCCGTTTGCCCAGTGGGGGATCGACATTCTGGGGCCCTTTCCTCTAGCCACCGGGCAAAGAAAATTTCTGGTCGTCTCCATCGACTACTTCACCAAATGGGTTGAAGCTGAACCTGTAGCTCGGATCACCGAGCAAAAGATGCGGGACTTCGTGTGGAAGTCTATAATCTGCAGATTCGAACTCCCCCGAATCCTTATATCTGACAATGGTCGGCAGTTCGACAACGTCCACTTCAGAGAATTTTGCTCCGAGCTCGGCATCGACCACCGCTTCACCTCGGTCGCCCATCCCCAGACAAACGGGAAAACCGAGGTAACTAATCGTACCATTTTGCAGGGACTCAAGGCCAGGCTTGATCGATCCAAAGGACAGTGGGTCGAGGACTTGTACAATGTCCTCTGGGCATACCGGACCATGTTCCGATTGCCCACAGGAGAGACCCCCTTCAACCTAGCGTATGGCACAGAGGCTGTCATCCCGCTGGAAATCGGCCTCCCTTCTTCAAGGGTGGAGCACTACGACCCCGACTCCAACTCTTCCCGACTCAGGAGTAATTTGGATCTCGTTGAAGAGACAGGAGAGGTCGCCCGGGTCTGTATGGCAAGATACCAACAGAAAACGGCCCAATACTACAACTCCAGAGCCAAGCCCAAGCTCTTCAAAGTAGGGGACCTCGTCCTCAGGAGAGCCGAGGTTTCTCAGCCAACTGAGCAGGGAAAGCTCGCCCCAAATTGGGAAGGGCCGTATCAAATCGCCCGAGTACAACGACCCGGAGCATACAAGTTGAAATCACTCGAAGGGACTCCAATTCCGCGAAGCTGGAACTCCGAGAATCTACGAATGTACTACCAATGAAACCCCTAGGGGTTCAAGACAATCAGGAACATGGACTCAGTCTCCTTTTTACAAATGATTCATCCATTCCAATAATTATGATTATTTCTTCTAATGTCGGGTCGTTTGTGATCCTCAGATTCCTCGATTAAGGTTGGGATGCCCCGAGGTTCGACCGTAGAGTCTCAAACTCCCTCAACCTCGGGATGTATCGCAGGTCGATAGAGCGTTCTCAGACCCATCGACCTGACGTACGATTCCTCGACTAAGGTCGGGATGCCCCGAGGGTCGACCGTAAAGTCCCAAACTCCCTCGACCTCGGAAAGCGTCGCAGGTCGATAGAGCGTTCCCAGACCCATCGACCTGACGTACGATTCCTCGACTAAGGTCGGGATGCCCCGAGGGTCGACCGTAAAGTCCCAAACTCTCTCGACCTCGGGAAGCATCGCAGATCGATAGAGCGTTTCCAGACCCATCGACCTGACGTACGATTCCTCGACTAAGGTTGGGATGCCCCGAGGTTCGACTGTAGAGTCCCAAACTCCCTCGACCTCGGGATGTATCGCAGGTCGATAGAGCGTTCCCAGACCCATCGACCTGACGTACGATTTCTCGACTAAGGTCGGGATGCCTCGAGGGTCGACCGTAGAGTCCCAAACTTCCTCTACCTCGGGAAGCGTCGCAGGTCGATAGAGCATTCCCAGACCCATCGACCTGACGTACGATTCCTCGACTAAGGTCGGGATGCCCCGAGGGTCGACCGTAGAGTCCCAAACTCCCTCGACCTCAGAAAGCGTCGCAGGTCGATAGAGCGTTCCCAGACCCATTGACCTGACGTACGATTTCTCGACTAAGGTCGGGATGCCCCGAGGGTCGACCGTAGAGTCCCAAACTCCCTCGACCTCGGGAAGAGTCGCAGATTAATGGAGCATTCCCAAACCCCTTCAACCTCGGCGGGCGCCATCGGGCCCATGAGAAGCCCGAGTTCTCCGAAAGTCAAAGAATGATTCCGAAAAGTTGGTGAGGAAATAAGGCAACCTACTCCGCTACGAGGAGCGCAACTTTGGAAGTGCAAAAGGTACATCCCACTCGATGCTCGTCTTGTTATATTTATCTGCGTGTTGCCAGCAAAATCTCGATGAAAGTCGAGACCTTATTTTGGCCAAGGTCTGATTGCTTCTACAAGTCGGTTTAAGACTAATCTCCCACTGACCTTATGCATGCTCCGTCTACTGAACCCCCACGACAACTTATGTAAGTATTCGTAAACAAGGGCCCAATGCGGCCCCCATACACAGACTCCAATATCGACCTATGAAGATAACCTCGACCGCGGGCGTGCTGATCGAGCTCAAGAAAACCGAGGTATCCTCTACAAGTTTCGACTCCGCTCGCTGAAACCTCGGCCGGGTCCGAGGGCGATAACTATGAAAGCTCTGGCGTCGATTTGACTATCGGCTCCTCTTCGGGGGACAGCACTAACCTTTCTATAGACCTATGGTCCAAAAGCCAAGCACGAAAGCTCGGCGAGACCCCCAGATAGCGGCCTATGCAAGTCTAGCACGGCCCCGCTCGGAGGACAGAGGCCCGAGCTCGGCGCCTCAAGAATCCAAAAGCCAAACATGGCGACCTCTGTAATCTTTAAGTCCGAGCTGCAGGACTTAGGAAAGTTTCCTAAAAATCTAAGCTCAGAGCTCCCTTTGGCTAGTGTAATCTGAACTCAGGAAAGCGGAACATAATCAAAAAAGAACATGCCTTTATCAAGTAGCTTGGTAAAACAATAAGTTAAAATCCCGACCTCGTTTACAACAAAGAAAGACAAAGAGAGATAAACATGAAGTGACAAAAGAAATTTTTCATTGATGAAATGCCAAAAGGCTAAGTACAGAATTGGAGGTCGACCATTCAAAAACTTGAAGGCCGACCTCGATTACAATGGAAAGAAGAAATAAATCTAAGTCCTAAGGGGCGGCGGTCGCGTCGGCGTCACCCTCGGGGTCATCTATGGCAATGACTGGAGGGTCTTCGACGGGCACGGGCTCGGGGTCTGCTTTCCAAGGGCCTCGGCGGGTGCCTCGGGAACGCCCTCCAACTCGGCCACCGCCGTCGCAGGCTCGGCTGCGTCCAACTCAGCCGACTCCGCCTCGGATGCTAGGGCGGTGGGAACGTCGTCCGAATCGGAGCTGTAACCCAGCCTCATCCTCGGACGAATCGTCGAAAGATCGAACTGGGGGCAGATCCGGACCATCTGCTTTCGGAAGTTGTCGAAGCCTCGGAGGAACCCGTCAACGGTTTCCTCCTCAAACATGTCGCGAAACTCCTCCGATTCTTTGAAGGAGTCTACGGCATGTTCGGCCCGCTCGAGTGCCCTCCTTTCTCGAGCCTCCAGTTGCTCGATCTTGAGGCGCAGGACCCCGCCCTCGTACCTGAGGCCCGCGACCTCGGATTAGACCTCCCCCAGGCGCGCCTCCGAGGCGCGCAGAGCTGACTTGGCCAAGGAGTGGGCAGCCCTTTCTTCCTCAAGCACCTCGACCATAGTTAGGCGCCCGGCCTCAGTTGCCTCCCTCCGCGCCTCGGCCTCGGCCAGCGTCGCCCCCAACTCGGCAATCTTCTTCTTAGCCAGCTCCAATTGCCGGCTGACTTGCCGAGTCTCTTCTTGACACCCTTGGGCAATGAATACCAGGGTGTCGACTTCGTGGATATGCTGCAAGAGAAAAAGGGTAAAGCGATTACGAGTTGAAAAACATAACATATTCGCCAGTAGTCTAAGAAAAATTGGGAAAGTAGCTTACCCGAGTGGTATTGCGGTAAGTACCGTCGACAATCTCTTCCAGCGGCAAGTTCCGAAACTCAGCCCGGTCCGCTGGAAGCATCGCGCGCCGAAATACAGCGCGTGCGACATCGACGTCGTGGATGGCCGAGCTCCCCTCGAGGAGTGGGGATCCTGGCTCGGCGGACTCCTCCCTAAAAACCCTTGAAGAGCTCGGCTCGTCCGAGCTAGGGACTTCGGGGCCTCTGACTTCGGGGCCTCTGGTCGGCTCAGGCCCCGGGCGCCGTAAGCGGATTACGGTCGGCCCCTCCCGCTGGGCGACGGGGGCGGGACAAGGAGGGGCCGCTGGGCCCGCGTCGCCGGCGGCCCGTGTCCGCCCCTGATCAATTGTGGAGGCCCCCACCTCCGGGCCTCCCGTCCCGGCCGATGTGGAAGCACCGGCCGACCTCGACTTCTTCCGAGGTTGGGGAATAGCCCCCCCGGCCTCGGCCTCCCGCCTCTTTAATCGAGAGAAGAGGGACGTGTTGCTGGTCGGCATGTGGGGGATGTCTGAAACCAAAAATTTTCTCAAGTGTCAGACCAATGTTAGTGAGAAGAGAAAATAGATAAAAACAAAGCGATGCGACTACTCTTACCCTCGGGGCGCGCCGAACTCAAGCCCACGCTCGCCAAGGCGTCCTCCCGTAGGAGCTCGGTTAGGTTGAATCCCTTTCCGAGGGCCCGTAGGGAGTCCAAGACCCTCAGCTCCCTCCCCGAGGGCTCGGAGAGCCTATTGAGAGCCTTCAACCGAGGGCGCCCCCACCTCGGGTTGAACCCCCACGACACCTCGGACGCAAGAAAGAAAAATTTCTCCTTCCACTCATGAATAGAGGAAGGGGCGCCCTGAAAGAGTGACATACCGCCCTGAAAGGCGAAGTATAGCCACCCTGCATCCGCCGAGTTTTTCTTTAGTAAAAAACACCGGCGGAAAACACTCACCGAGGTCGGGATCCCATGCGCAAGACACAAGGACAAGAACCCGATTATGGTCCTCCACGAGTTCGGAGCAAGCTATGCTGGGACGAGTTGATACTCTACCAGCAAGTTGTTCATGAACTCGTGAACAGGGAACCGCAGGCCGGCCCAGAGCGTCTCGTGGTGGATCGCGATCCGACCTGGGGGCGGCCGCGTCGCCCTATCCTCCGGTCCCGCAGTTTCGAGACGAAATTCGGGCTGGAAGAAGAACCGGGAGCGGATTAACTCCAACTCCTCCCCCGACAAACTCGACCTTACTTCCTCTGGATCGAGACCCATTTTACAGAGAAATGAAATAAACTAAAGATAAAGGGAGTAAGGAGGAGGAAGAGGAACCCTAGCTAACACAGGGTAGAAACCTACGGGAAAGTCACCGGAAATCGCTCCGGGAACCGCCGGCAAGATTTGGTCGAAAGGTAGGATGAAGGAGGAAACGGCGAAATGAAAGGCAACCAAATGGAACTCTTAGGGCAGATTCGTGGGGTTTATATAGACCCCCCTAACGGCCCAGATCGGCGAGTTCGGTTCCCACCCTCCGTCTGGATGGCGCCACATGTCGGCCTCGGAAGCCGAAGCACCGCATTCACTCCAGATCAATAAGTCGGGTACAAAATCGAAGCACCGTCCCATCGGATCTCACGGCCTCATCATGGGTCCGCAAAATCGGACCACCTTGAAAGACGAGCGGACATCACCCCCACTCCCTTCATTTAATAAGCCTTAGGGACACGTGGAACACCGGTATAACCTCAGCCTCCCTAGATCTCTATCCTGCCGATACGAGATCAGAAACATCCGACCTCGGATCATGCCGCATGTTCATTTTGAAGCGCAAAACGGCATACCTATTTATAAGGGGGGCCTCAACCGCGAGATCGAGGCGCCGCCCCATCGGGCCCAGGGACCCTCATCATGAGTACGCCGTACGATGCGATCTTGGAGATCCAAAGGGCACAATCCCCGTTGTAGCTGCTTCGGGATGCGTAAGGACGCAAACCCCGTTATAAGTTTGCCGTCTAAAGCGATCTCGAAGTGCCAAAGGGCGCAGACTCCATTATAAAAGCTCCAAGACGCATAAGGATGCGAACGTGATCCCCTTCGACCTCAATAACCACAATGACAATTTCTACTTCCCGCGTCCGAGCTCGCAAGCTGCTCGAACTCGAAAGTCGGAGGGTAGTGTTGGGGAAATACGGTTTTCCCCCAGCAATATAGTAACCCCACCCCTAAGAAGCCGCATAGCTGCCGACCTTGGACAACCGAAGTCGGCGTCCGACCTCGGAACGTCCGACCTCAGAACCTCCGACCTGGAGAATTTCCGACCCCAGAGGTCTGTCCTTGTCGACCACCTACTACGGCCGTACCCCTCCGAGGCCTGGCCGAGGGCCATATCCTGCCACTGCCCCAGCATTTATTGCGCATGACCTCTGCAAACCCCCGGTTCACTCAACAATTAATGCGAATCCTCGGTTCACTCAACAATTAATGCGAATCTCCGGCCTACTCAACAATTAATGTGCATGGCTCCTATTATCTACGGATCCACGGCTCTCCACGGCAAATCAGCTCAGCGGAGTCCAGTCAACCGTGATAAGTCTCTGATCTCGGCCTTACCCCCGACATCAATGCAATGATTCACTTGATCGCGTGCTAACTCGGGTCGTACGATGGCCTCATCTCCGACATCAATGCAATGATTCACCCGATCGTGTGCCAGTCCAAGCAACATGCCGAGCCGTACGACGGTCTCGTCCCATCACATCGCAGGTAAACCGACCCCCCTATAAAAGAAAACCCTTGCTTCTCAAAGGGGGGTTGGAGACAGAAAACTCAAAAGATACTATTCTTCTCTTTCTCCTTTAAACACATATTGCCCCCCCTCTGACTTAAGCATCGGAGGGCCGGCGCCGGAAAATCCGGCCACCGGCTTTTCTGCAGGCACCCCGATGGAGGACGCCGCCCGCCGACGGACCGCCACTCCCCTGTGTCCACCTGCCGCTCCCCCTCCTCGACCGACGACCGCCCCCGGATCCAATTTCCAGCAACAGGTTAAATATGGTCTCATGCCTATGCTATAGGGTTTGAGTACGACCGTAATCGTTAACTGTATAACTAAATGGATTTAGAAATTGGATACCCAGCTTTAAATATGAGTATAGTTGATTATGAGACTGGATGTTTTACTTTACTCTCATAAAGTGTATCAATTCATAATGTGCAAATTCATGAAAAAATGAAATGTATTTTTTAGTATATAGGTACTTTTGAAAATAAATATTATAAACTTTATTTATACAGATGTGTTATGTTTTATATAATTTATTTGAGCTAAATTATTTAATATGGCTTGATTCAATTCTATAAAGTGGATTTATTACTTAGTGAGTTGTGAAGCTCATTATCTTCATTCATGTTTTTTCAAATCTATGGACCAAAGATTAGGTTGGTATATATCACTTTTTAGGGGAGAACACTTGAAGGCAATACCATCATCGTAGTTAAAGTAGATCTAGTTTTTGTTAGTTTGTTTATATTAAAGTGTTATTTCGGAATCATATGTGTAATGTCCGGGCCCAAAACCAACTGGGCCCAATACTTTTGAGGCCTAGTTAGGGGTGTTGGGCCAGATTTTTTTTAGTGGGCCGTACTGGACCCATGGCCGGCAGAGGGAAGGCTAGCTCTTAGGGGCCCTTGATCATGCAAAATAGGAGCCCGCCACCTCTCAGCCTTGCTGGCAGGCCAAGCCTGGCTCGCCTGAGACAAGGGGACAACTGGAGGTTCCCAGAGCAAGGGGGAGGAGTGGATGGGATGTATCCACAGGGGTCTCATTTCCTAAGCACGGCCATTTAAACCTTCAGCTTATTGAATTCAAAATTTCTATACCCTCTCACCCTCTAAGACCCTCTGAAACACTATACCAGAGAAGCCGGACCTCTTGGAGCGGAAGGTGGAGGAACTCAGAAGCCCCAGGAGAGAGAGAGGAGGGATTTTGGGAAGGTACTGCTCGGCATAGCCAACCCGAAACCAGGTAAGACCCAGTTTACTTAAGAAAGTGGTTTTAAACTATGAAAGGGGGGAGTGAAGGAAAAATATCCCGCAAAATCCGATAAAATCGGATGCCAGGTCAGAAAATCAGTTTTAAAATTTTATCTATTTATTTATAACAAGTATAAATAAATAACATAACTATATTATGTTTACCATACCTCAATCCCGCAGCGGAAGATGGTCAAGGTACTCAGGAACAGAATCTGGTACAGGGCCAAGTGCTGGATCAGATACTGGATCAGATGCAAGATCTGGTACTGGATCGGAAACTGGATCTGGAACTGGATCTGGTGCCGGATCTGGTACTGATGGATCTGGTGCAATGCAAGGCCCGGATGTACGGACCCTCTACTTCACACGCACGCCAAGAAATGCAGGAAGGTAGGATGATGTCTGTATAGTGCAAAAATCCTTTTGCAAATAAACCCTTGGAAGAAAAGAATTTCAAAAATTCTTTCTTCCCTTTTTTTTCTTTTTTTTCTTTCTTTTCCTCTTTCTTCCCGTTTCCTTTTCCTCTTTCTTCCCGTTTCCTTTTCCTCTCTTTTCAAGCTACTCAAAAGATCACGAATCTTCCCTCTCCCCAGATCAAATCTCTAGCCAAGAATGAAGAAAAAGCTAGCCTATTTATAGGCAAAGACAAGGCTGAACCAGGAAAGATAAAACGCCAAAAGGGAAGAGTGAACGCCAAACGTTTCATGATTTTATTGAATTTTTTGAACCGTTTGATTTCAATTAAATCAGTCCTATATTAAAGAGGTTTCAAAACCGAAGAGACACGTCTCTTCGGATCTTCAAATGGTAGCCGAAAGAGGGAAGATCAAGCGCCCTATGATGAGTTCGGAAGAAGAAGGAAAAAGCGGTCCACGGGAGATGATATGCAGAGAAATCGGTCCATGGACCGAGGAAGAAACCAGAACAACCCGTGTCATTAAATTTGAGGGGCAAAAACGTAAATTTTCAGACTTGACTTAAATGGGTTAATTCAAATGGGCTGAATCAAATGGGTTTGGGTCCATCATTGGTTCTAAACCAAATTAAAGACTAATTTGAAAGATTTTGGATCCGGAAAAATTCCACATGAATCTGATTCATGTGAACTCCAATTAGTTCAATTTTCGGATCAATCCAAGTCACACTTGGACTAGAATAAATATGGAATAAATTCTAATAAAATCATCATGAAACCCAATTACATTCATTTGAATCCAATTCAAAAACAAACTCAACAAATGAGTCCAAATCAATTTCAATTACATTAATTGAAACTTGATTAAGCCAGAATACAGACATAATTAAATACACATCCATGAAATTCAGTATGTACCTCATGTTCAGTGCTAGCTGAACATAGACAAAACCAAATTTCAAATGACCCACAATTTAATTCTCAATTAAATTGGATCAAGTCCTTCCTACTTAACTTGACTTATGTGCGTGACTCCGATAGGTTCGAACACTAAGCCGGTAGTACATGAACCACTCCATGCACTAATCGAGGTGACCATCTAGCAATGATACCCGATGTCCGGATAGGTCGAATATGCAAAGCAACATTCAAAAAACCCATTCATATGGTTACCGCATAATTCATCCTTTTGACCAACGATGCTCAAGATGACCTAAAGTGAACTGTCACACTTTGGTCCGGTCATCCATATTGTATTTCAATTAATTAAATTCAAGTGACCAATCACTTGGTTTACCCTGGCCAAAGTTTTACTAAATTGAAACACAGCGAAACATCAACTCCTATAATCTGGAGCGGTCAATCCCTTCTTGACTCATACACAGACTTCGCGAGTACTTGACTGCACCCAGCAACTTTTCAATATCTGAATTAGAAATTCAGATCGTTCAGTGCCAAAGTACAGTGAGTTGCTTGCAAGTCACCGTGATAGTCTCAGGTCTAAGGGATACTTATGCCCATATGCTTTGTGAGCTAACTCCTGACAGTGGAGTGCTCAACAGGTGAGTCACTGTTCAGTGACGATGTACTCCTACATCTCACCTATATGCCATACCAGTGTCTCCACACTCCTTGGTTAAGAGGACAACCAACTAAATGGCATACAACGACCTATACTTGACATAGCTATTGTCCAATTAATAGCTTGTCAATCGGTCGCGAACCAATTTAAGGACTAAATGATAAAACCTCCTTTATCCACTAAATTAGTCCTAAAGACTTCATCACAATACACAGGAGTTCCTATTTGAAGATGCAACACTTGTGATGAAAAGAATGCCAGAATAGATTTTATTATTCATTAAATAAAACATATACATTATTCTTACAATAAAAATTGGCTTTGGGACACAATTCCCAACAGGGAGTCCCCGGAACCTTTGTGGAGTGTTTTTCCCTCTGTTTCAACAGTGAAACAGAGAGGAGAAGACTCCGGCACGGAGGAGGGGACAGTGGCACAGAAGGAAGAGGACTCAGAAGTTGGAAGAAGGGTGAATGGCCGATGGATACCACCCCGGGCCAGACCCATGCTCATAGGCAGGCCATGGGCCGGCCTGAGTACGGTTCCGGCCTGGTCTTGGCCCAGTAACCGAGCTGGGCCGAGCCCAACTGAGCTCGGCCCAAGCCCAGTGCACCCGGGCCGAGCCCAACAAGACTCAAGCTATGGGCGTCTAGGGCACCGCAACCCTGGCCGCGGTTGCCCTAGGCTATCCGGCGCGGCCACAGGGCCGCCAGCCCCGGCCGAGCCACCGACTCCTCCCCGGCGAAGAGGTGATGGCGCCACCATAAAAGAAAAGCCAGAGAAGGAAGAAAAGAAAGAAAGAAAAATAAAATAAAATAAAAAGTAAAAGCTCACCGGACCCTTGAGGCTTCATCCTCTCCGGCCTTACCCTGCCGGGGACGGAGCAGGTAAAGACTCTCGGATATAGTCCGGATCTCGACCTCATCTTCAAACCTCCGTCCCCTCTCCGACATCACTTCGGAGAAGAGGAAGGGCCGGCCTTCCGCTGATACTGCTCCAAGATGGGAACCCTGACTCGGCCGGAGGGCCGGGAAAGTCCCACCCCGGTCGCCGACAAGAGGAAGGGGAGAAGACGACTAGGGTTCCCGTGGAGAAGAAGAAGAGGGAGAGATCAGAAGGGAGAAGAGGCCGTAGACTAGGGTTTTCAGCCGGAGGAGGAGGAGAAGGCCGAGGGTTCGACCGAAATGGCTAGGGCTTTCGGTCGGAACAAAGGAAAGAGAGAGAGGGGAAGAGGGAGAGAGAGAGAGAGACAGAGAGTTGTTTTGGCCAGAGGAGAAGAAGGAGGCCGGAAGACCGGCTGGAGGCTAGGGTTTCGGCGGAAACAAAGAAGAAAGAGAGAAAGAGAGAGAGAGAAGGAGAGGGAGAGACCAGAAGGAAGAGGAGGCCGTGGATTCGGCCGAAGGAGGGAAAGAAGGCCGAGAGATCGGCCGGAGCAACTAAGGTTCCGGTGGGAACGAAGGGGAGAAGAGAGAGAGAGGGAGCGGCCGGAAGAGAGAGAGGGGAGCGAGAGATGAAGAGGCGAAGCCTCTAGAAGGTCGGAGAAAGACCCCCTTAAAGGGTCTGGCTTAACGGGTTGGATTCGAATTTGAATTCGCAACCCGTTAAGCCCAAAAAAGGAAAAGAGGGAAAAAGAGAAAGAGAAATGGAAAAAAAAGGAAAAAGGAAAAAGGAAAAGAAAAAGAAAAAGAAAAAAGAAAAAAAAAGAAAGAAAGGAAAAAAAAAAAAGGAAATGGGTTTAGCCATATTTGCCTAAACCCGAGCCCAATCAGATTGGGCTAAGTCTGGACGAGCCCAAACTGTAAAATTGAACCAAATCTAGTCCAATTTGAACTGGGTCCGAACCCAATTAGGCTGGGTTAGTCCCAACAGACTCAACTAAGACCTAATTCAAGCCCAATTCAACTGATCAGAGGCCTAATCAGCCACAGGCTGACCCTGCCACAGGCCCAAATGGACCACATTGACCCTAAATCCAAAATTTAACTTAAGATTAAGCCTATTGACCAAATTAGAAGGCTCCAACGTGGGTAAATTGGACTTGGGCCAAATCCTTGGAGGGGATCCAAACAAGTAAACTCATAATTTAAACTGAGAAATTATGTATTAGACAAACGGAGAATAATGTGATCCCTATGATGTGGTGCAAGGTGATTAAGGATCCGTCATCTGGACTGATCAAATATGAGAAAGCGAATTACTGTAAGTAACTTGTCTTAATCTTATTATGGATCATGAATACGCTTTCTTACCTAAATTATAAGTGTAAGTAATCCGTCTTAATCTTATTGTAGATCATGTATCATAAGTTATGAAAAAGAATGAGTGTTATTCATGCAATTTAAATTGTGTATATGATTTGTGAAAAATGAAGGCAATCTGTTCTAATCATCATGGATCATGTATACAAGTGATATATTTTAGTCATAGAAATTATGGTTATGTATACATCATGCTTATACAGATTTTAAATTATTATGCATATAAAATGATTGGGATTTCGTTACCATAATTGCACTTAATATAGTAATTATGGTATAAGTATAAAATAAGATGATGAATTGCCTCTAACTAAGTGTACCACTTGCAAGAAGTACTATGTATGGACTCTTAGATGCTACGGGCTGAAAGCAACTGAGCTCGCCCCGCCAATGGCCGTAGAATAATTGAGCTCGCCCCGCCAGTGGCCGTACAATAACTGAGCTCGCCCCGCCAGTGGCCGATAACGACTCCGTCGTAGCATCGAAGGGTGTAAACCACGACATGCCGGTTTGCAGTCTTACAGTGTATATTTACATGAAGATTTTTGATAACATACATAACATGATTATTGATTCGGTATGAATATTTTATCCCGATGAATTGTTAAGTAAGGTGCATGTTAACTTCTTAAACCCTGCATGAACATGTTTAGTACTATACTAGATCCGGTAAGATTATGTAGAATTACTTACTGAGCCGTGTAGCTCATACCATTCTATTGGTATTTTCTTTCAGATCCTCACCACTGATAACAGTTAGAGACGTTCCTATTTTGTATCAGGGCTTCTCTCTTTTGGGGTAAAGCAAACATACTTTTGTATACATAAACTGTACAGAAGCTCTGTGTTTTGTACCACTCAGTGTGTTGTAATAGAACTACTTTAATATATAAAAGTTCGAATAGTTTGACTACCCTATTTACCCATGTATGAGGCTATTATAAAAAGGTGGTAGTCGACAATAGCACGGCCATGTCACGGATCCGGATACGGGGTGTGACATGCGATGGTATCAGAGCTGTAGGTTTAACAAGAATATAACCGTAAAAATCTGGGGTAATGGGTAGTTAAGGGTATCATAATATATTAAGATTGTCATAATACATTAGTCGAAGAAAGCAATTTATTTCAGTCTCATTCTAAACTTTTGACTGCTAGGTAGCTATAAGGAATATGGAGGACGAAGGAGATATGAGAGCACTTTCTTCATACCCTAGTATACAATCATGGGCACACACCCCAGACCCTAGCATACAATCATGGGCACACACCCCAGACCCTATGGCAATGCAAGCAGACCTGGCAGGGGTGTACCAGATAATTGCACAACTACTTCAGCGACAACAGCAAATGCAGTCGGCTGTCAGGCCTGTACAACCGATGGAATCTCATTACGAGAGGTTCCGCAAGCTGAACCCACCATAGTTTGATGGTGGATCGGACCCTGTGGCAGCCGAGACTTAGATCCGAGAGATAGAGAAGATGTATCGAGCACTCCGATTTCCCGAGGAAGTAAAAGTTGGACTAGCTATCCCTATGTTAAAGGGAAATGCGGATTTTTTTTGGTGGACTGCCATAGAGACAGCCTATGATATCAATAGGATGACCTAGGGAGAATTTAAGAAATTATTCTATGCTCAATACTTTCCGAATGCAGTCAGGCAGGCAAAACAAAACGAGTTCCTATCACTGGCTCAGTCCATGTACATGACTGTCCTAGAGGACGCCAACAAGTTTAATGAGCTGGGCCGATTCTGCCCCCAGTTTATGGAAGATGAGACGAGTAAAGCGAATCGGTTCGAGCAGGGGCTGAAATGCAAAATCAGATCCCGATTATCCTCACACCTCTTTATAAACTACCGGAATGCTCTGGACCGAGCTTTAAAGGTGGAAGTCGAGCTGGATAGGTCGGAAAGAGAAAAGGGCGATCTGAAGAGACCCAGGCTAGTTGAAAGCCAGAATGATAGGTCAAAAAATACTCAGGCCCAAAAGAGGCAGAACGGATCATGTCCTAACTGTCGCAGATTCCACGATGGGCCTTGTTTAAAGAAAATTGGGGCATGTTTTAACTATGGGCAGGTGGGACATATGGCGCGTGACTGCCCGAGCCGAACGAGGAAGGAGCCCAAATTTTCTGCGCCTGAAGATCAAAGGTCGAGGAACAATCCTAGAGTATTCGCATTGACTCGTCAGAATGCCAGTGCGAGCGACAGAGTGGTGACAGGTACACTGCCAGTCAGCTCGAGTGATGCCTCTATTCTGTTTAATTTTGGTTCTACACATTCCTTCGTGTTAGTTAGTTTTCTAGACAGTTACACTGCATTTTATTTCTGCCTTGAGAGCTGCCAAGGCACTAAGAAAGGGGTGTACGGCTTATCCGGCCTGTGCAACAGATACACAAAAGGAGATCAAACTGGGAGATATTCCAGTACTCAGGGAATACTTGGACATTTACCCTGATGAATTACTGGGATTACCCCCGGTTGAGAAATCAAATTCATCATCGATCTTAGGAGAGGGACCCCTCTTCAAGGCCCCCTTCCGGGTGATTCTTGCTAAGCTATGCGAATTAAAATTTTTGAAGGAAAACTTTGTCTACCTAAAAATGTCCTTTTCGAAAAGTGTTGCCCGATTCGGGCGACACGGCAAAATGAGTTCTCGCTACATCGGTCCACTTGGGGTATGTTTAATTTCGAGGATAAAAGTTATTTAGGGGGGGAGGATGTAATGTCCGGGCCCAAAACCAACTGGGCCTAATACTTTTGAGGCCTAGTTAGGGGTGTTAGGCCCGATTTTTTTTAGTGGGCCGTACTGGACCCATGGGTGGTAGCTGGGGAGGGCTGTCACCTCATGCTGAGGGTGAGTTGATAGGGCCCCAGCTGGCCGGCAGAGGGAAGGCTAGCTCTTAGGGGCCCTTGATCATGCAAAATAGGAGCCTGCCACCTCTCAGCCTTGCTGGCCGGCCAAGCCCAGCTTGCCTGAGACAAGGGGGCAGCTGGAGGCTTCCGGAGCAAGGGGGAGGAGTGGATGGGACCTCTTCACTAGGGTCTCATTTCCTAAGCACAGCCATTTAAACCCTCAGCTTACTGAACTCAAAATTTCTGTACCCTCTCACCCTCTAAGGCCCTCTGGAACACTATACCAGAGAAGCCGAACCTCTTGGAGCGGAAGGTGGAGGAACTCAGATGCCCCAGGAGAGAGAGAGAGGAGGGATTTTGGGAAGGTACTGCTCGACACAACCAACCCGAAACGAGGTAAGACCCAGTTTACTTAAGAACCTCTGTGGAGTGTTCTCACCTCTGTTTCAACAATGAAACAGAGAGGAGAAGACTTCGACATGGAGGAGGGGACAGTGGCACAGAAGGAAGAGGACTCAGAAGTTGGAAGAAGGGTGAATGGTCGATGGATACCACCCCGGGCCAGACCCACGTTCACAGGCAGGCCATGGGCCGGCCTGAGTACGGTTCCAGCTCAGTCTAGGCCCAGTAACCGAGCTAATTCGAGCCCAACTGAGCTCGGATCGGGCCCAGTGCCACCCGGGCCGAGCCCAACAATACTCGGCCTGTGGACATCTAGGGCACCACCGCCCTGGCCGCGGTTGCCCTAGGCTATCCAGCGCGGCCCCAGGGCCGCCAGCCCCTGCCGAGCCACCGACTCCTCCCCGGAGAAGAGGTGGCAATACCACCGTGCAAGAAAAGCCAGAGAAGGAAGAAAAGAAAGAAAGAAAGAAAGAAAAATAAAATAAAATAAAAAGTAAAAGCTCACCGAACCCTTGAGGCTTCATCCTCTCCGGCCTTACCTCGCCGGGGACGGAGCGGGTAAAGACTATCTAGTGTAGTCCGGATCTCGACCTCATCTCCGAACCTCCTTCCCCTCTTCGACATCACTTCGGAGAAGAGGAAGGGCCGGCCTTCCACTGATACTGCTCCAAGGTGGGAACCCTGACTCGGCCGGAGGGCCGGGGAAGTCCCACCCCGGTCGCCGACAAGAGGAAGGGGCGAAGACGACTAGGGTTCCCGTGGAGAAGAAGAAGAGGGATAGATCAGAAGGGAGAAGAGGCTGTAGACTAGGATTTTCAGCCGAAGGAGGAGGAGAAGGCCGAGGGTTTGGCCGAAATGGCTAGGGCTTTCGGTCGGAACAAAGGAAAGAGAGAGAGGGGAAGAGGGAGAGAGAGAGAGAGAGACGGAGAGTTGCTTTGGCCAGAGGAGAAGAAGAAGGCTGGAAGACCGGCCGGAGGCTAGGGTTTCGGCGGAAACAAAGAAGAAAGAGAGAAAGAGAGAGAGAGAGAGAAGGAGAGGGAGAGACCAGAAGGAAGAAGAGGCCGTGGATTCAGCCGAAGGAGGGAAAGAAGGCCGAGAGATCGGCCGAAGCAACTAAGGTTCCGGTGGAAACGAAGGGGAGAAGAGAGAGAGGGAGCGGCCGGAAGAGAGAGAGGGGAGCGAGAGATGAAGAGGCGAAGCCTCTGGAAGGTCGGAGAAAGACCCCCTTAACGGGTCCGGCTTAACGGGTTGAATCGGAATCCGAATTCGCAACCCGTTAAGCCCAAAAAAGGAAAAGAGGGAAAAATATAAAGAGAAAAGAAAAAAAAAAGGAAAAAGGAAAAAGGAAAAGAAAAAGAAAAAAGAAAAAAAAAAGAAAGAAAGAAAGAAAAAGAAAAGGAAATGGGTTTAGCCAAATTTGACTAAATCCGAGCCTAATTAGATTGGGCTAAGTCTGGACGAGTCCAAACTGTAAAATTGAACAAAATTCAGTCCAATTTGAACTACGTCCAAACCCAATTAGGCTAGGTTTGTCCCAGCAGACCCAACTAAAATCCAATTCAAGCCCAATTCAACTGGCCAGAGGCTTAATTGGCCACAGACTGACCCTGCCACAAGCCCAAATGGACCACATTGACCCTAAACCCAAAATTTAACTTGGGATTAAGCCTATTGACCAAATTAGAAGGCTCCAACGTGGGTAAATTGGACTTGGGCCAAATCCTTGGAGGGGATCCAAACAAGTAAACTCATAATTTAAACTGAGAAATTATGTATTAGACAAACGGAGAATAATATGATCCCTATGATGTGGTGCAAGGTGATTAAGGATCCGTCATCTGGACTGGTCAAACGTGGAAAAGCGAATTACTGTAAGTAACTTGTCTTAATCTTATTATGGATCATGAATACGCTTTCTTACCTAAATTATAAGTGTAAGTAACCCGTCTTAATCTTATTGTAGATTATGTATGATAAGTTATGAAAAAGAATGAGTGTTATTCATGCAATTTAAATTGTGTATATGATTTGTGAAAAATAAAAGCAATCTGTTCTAATCATCATGGATCATGTATACAAGTGGTATGTTTTAGTTATAGAAATTATGGTTATGGATACATCATGCTTATACAAATTTTAAAATATTATGCATATAAGATGATTGGGATTTCGTTACCATAATTGCACTTAATATAGTAATTATGGTATAAGTATAAAATAAGATAATGAATTGCCTCTAGCTAATATGGTTACCATAATATACAGTAATTATGGTTACCATAATTGCACTCCGTCGTAACATAATATAGTAATTCTGGTTACCATAATTGCACTCCGCCGTAGCATCGGAGGGTGTAAACCACGGCATGTCGGTGTACGGTCTTACAGTGTATGAATATTTTTGATAACATACATAACATGATTATTGATTCGGTATGAATATTTTATCATGATGAATTGTTAAGTAAGGCGCATGTTAACTTCTCAAACCCTGCATGAATATGTTTAATACTATACTAGATCCGGTAAGATTATGCATGATTACTTACTGAGCTGCGTAGCTCATACCAGTCTATTGGTATTTTCTTTCAGATCCTCATCACTGATAACAGTTAGAGATGTTCCTATTTTGTATCAGGGCTTCTCTCTTTTGGGGTAAAGCAAACATACTTTTGTATATATAAACTGTATAGAAGCTCTGTGTTTTGTACCACTCAGTATGTTGTAATAGAACTACTTTTATATATGAAAGTTCGAATGGTTTGACTACCCTATTTACCCATGTATGAGGATTCGTGTTATTGTGGGTGGTAGTCGGCAATAGCACGGCCATGTCACGTATGAATCCAGGTATGAGGCATGACAATATGAAAATAATTTAAATACTACAAGTCTTGAATTGTGAATTTGGAAGAAACTTCCTGTTTACAACTCATAGTGATGTATATCAATATTTGTGATAGTTTGTAATAGAGTGAGTTGTTATGATAATTACTACTAGCCGTATGTGAATTATATAATTTTTAGATTATGTTTAATTCATTGACAGATGGAATATCTTATCTGCTTATAGGGTCAATATCTACGCACATGCGGTAGTTGTCAAAGTCCTCGAATTATGATTCTGGGTGGAAGGGAACGAGAAATTGCACCATGCAAAGAATGTAAGTTTATTAAAAAAAGGAACTCAATTTGCCGAACGTCACCGTTCGGACGACTCGGGCGTCGTCAGTCGTCCCCAAACCGAAGGGTTCAAACGCGGTGGCGCGCACAAGGCAGTCCGGTCTCCTATCCCAATGCCCTCTTCTTCTCGGTGGAGTGGTCAGGATAAGGAAGACGGCCGCCGCTACCGAAGCAAGACTTCTCCATTTCTTTTGAAAATTTATTCGTCTGCTCCTTCACACCACCTTCATTCTCTTCTTTTTCCACGTCCCCACCACACACCGGACTGCCCGGCATCCCATTATTTATTATTTATTATTTATTATTTTTTATTTTTTACACCAATGACCCATACAAAATGGATGTGTGTGCAACTCATAAAATTAAATAGAAAAAATAAAGTATATAGAAGACGAGACTGAGATATAATTATTTCAAATAAAATATGAGTGCTATCCAATCTACTGTTTTATTTTATCTGTCGAAAAATATGAGTGGCTCGATAAGAGTAGTATTCTTAAACATATTATTATTAACCAAAAAAGACTACAAATCTCGTATATCAACCGTATTTTGTCGGCCGCATGATCTGAATTTTAGATTTACTCAACCAACCACCGTAGCTGTGTCTCTGCCACGATAAACTTTGACGGCATCATCCACGGGGGCTGACCGTCAGAATCCCACTTTCGGCTGCGGTGCCGAACACGCAAACACACCTCCATCCAACGGTCATAAAGCTGTCGCCCACCCACTGGTCAACCATGGACTCTTCCTCTTTTCAACACAAATGACAGCAATGGTAGGGGCCACGCCTTCCCAGGCAACGAGTTTGCTTCTTCGACTCCGTACTGGCAAAATCCTTCTTATTTCTGGCCTTCCGTCAGCAGGGAGAGAAGCAGGCAAGATCCGAGAAGAAAGAAGAGAAGGAAGGAGGCCAAGATGGGGTGCTTGGCTTCCATTCCTTGCCTCTCCCTCCTCCTCCTCCTCCTCTCACAGTTCTTCTCTGCCGCCTTCGCAGGAAACTTCACCTGCAACGCCACCCCCAGCGCCACCTGCCGGGGGCTGGCCGGCTACGTGGTGCCCAACGACACCACCTACGGCCACATCCGAAGCCTCTTCCAGGTGGACACCCTCGCCTCCCTCCTCGGCGCCAACAACAAATCCCTTTCCACCCCCGCAACCCAACCCGTCCCGGCCAACTCCACCGTCCTCGTGCCATTCCCGTGCCGCTGCGCCAACGGCACCGGGAAGTCGGACGGTGTCCCGGTCTACACGGTGAAGTCCACCGACACCGGCCTCGACGACATCGCGCGGAACACCTTCGACCTGTTCGCGACCTACCCGGAGATCGCCGACGCCAATAATATAACGAACGCCAACGTGATCACCCCGGGAGAGAAGCTGTACATCCCGCTGCCGTGCAGCTGCGACCCAGTGCGGGGCGAGGAGGTGGCGCACCTGGCGCACGTCGTGGCGGCCGGGAGCACGGTGGAGGGGATAGCGGCGATGTTCGGGACCGACGAGGACACGCTGCTCCAGTTGAATGGAAACTTCCAGCCCGCGAGCCTCCAGGCCGGCCAGATCCTCGACGTCCCTCTCCGTGGTGAGTGCCTCTCCGTCCGCCTCCCATTTCCCCATGCAGCAAGCTGTGATCACAGTATATAACCGCTGCATGTTTTTAACAAACTTTATCACCTTTAAAAACAAAAAAAGAAGGGGAAAAAAATCTTTAATGGAGTTTATTCCATGATGGTAAATCAGTAATGGATGCTTCTTTAGCAGCTTTAAACTTTCTTATTGATAACCAGAAAAAAATTGGGTGTTCCAGTTTGTACATCCTCAATTAGATCCACTTCTTTGGACTACGACTTCATGCGCCTCCCCGCTAAAAGTTACGCACTCACGGCCAAAGGCTGTGTCCTCTGCGGCTGCAACAACGACACCGATCAGTGAGTCCTCCTCCTCCTCCTCCTCCTCCTCCTCCTCCTCCTCCTCCTACATTTTTATGCTGTAACTAGTTAATACCCTACATCAGCATGAAGATGAAATAGTCCATTGTTATATGCCAAGTTTGTAGCACTGATTGTTTTCCAATAAATGAATTCAACTAGGTTGGACTGCAAACTAAACCAGAGCATGAGCTCTGCGTGCCCTGCGGAACGATGTGCAAGAGATCAGAAAATCGGCAACTCATCCACCTCTGGATGCGAGATCACGGCATGCGACTATGCTGGCTATGCCAATTCCTCTGCAAGCGGATTTGAAATCCTTGCTGTTAACACCACCAAAAACATCTGCAACAGTAAGTTTCAAGTACTAGCTAGTAGCAGCAGCAGTACTCCTTAGCATATCATGAGCTTAAAGTTTTGGTGTGCTTCAGATGCCAAACGGTCTAATACTGGTGCTTTTGGTTGTGTTTCTGGCTGAACAGGCTCTGCACCGGCCGGGCTGGGACTGAAGGTGTCGTTGTGGTCAGGGCTTCTTATACTCCTTCACATGGCTTTGATGGGTCCTCCTTTCCTGTGACAGAATGAGCACGGTTTATTGTTTTTCCAATACGCCTGTTGTATCATCTTTTTTATTCCTGTAATTCTTATTCTCTATCTTCTCTGATTCATGGACAATAAGACTTTCGAAATATATATAGATTAATAGATTAAAGATTTTCTTAAGCTACATTGTTTTTGGTACATTTCCTAATTAAGCTACATTAAGGGGATAATAAATGTTTGCAAGAGCTAGTATGGAAACTTCTTGTTGTTAATTTGATTAGACCGCATCGGTCACCAGATTATTAACCATATCTACATTGCAAGCTTACAAGCAATGAGAATCAAAGGTCAAAATAATGAAATATATTGAATTGGTATCATGAAATGTGCTGCACAATAAAGCAACATGAATGGTGTAAGGCAGCGCATAATATGTTGATCTATCCGAAAACATGGCTTATGAATCAACCTATATAGAAATATTGCAAATTGTGGCCTGTGGATTTACAAAAGCCAACCATCAATTTGATATCCCATGATTGTTTATCATGGCCTTTGATGGCGAATCAGGTTTTTGATTGACTCATCCCTAGGATCAACACAGTACATAAAGCAACGAGGGAGATAAGCAGTGGGGAGAGTGAAAATTTTTATTATTGGAATTAAGGTTAGTCGAATCGGTACTGAAACTTATACTGGTCAGCTAACGGTTTGGTACGAGACAAATCGGATGATTCATCTCAATTCAATAGACTATTTTTAATCTTTTTAAATATTGAAAGAGGAGGTGGGGGCGCAAACTAGTTTGAATTGGTTCAACAAGTGCGAATCAAGCACCTTGCATCGGTTTCGCTTCGACTCGGGCCAGCTCGCATTAGTTCTGTCTCAATCGTCCGGTTCAGAGCGGTTCAAGCTATTTTTCGAGAAAAGTATCGAGTCAGCAAATTTGGCAAACCATGATTGGAATAATTATGGGACGTACAGTTCAATGAACGAGGATACGAGAACAAATTTTGAAAGGGCCCATAATTTCTGTTTGGTGTACCATGATCGGGGACTTTCACTGGTGCACAATAGGTTTCTCTGGTCGAAATTTGGGTCCTTTCTGGGATATTTTATTTTATTTTTATTTTGCTCTCCTGACCTAGAGCCTATTTGTGGGTGCTGTGATCTATTTTATGACTTCGTGTTCTTTAATGGGAGCTCTATATTTCTTCTTTTCTTCCTTTTCCTTGTAACTCATTATCTATAGCTTTTATTTCAATTTTTTCTTTGAAAATAATCCTCACATTAAAAATTATATTACAAATCACAATCAACATCGATATTCCAATCAATTTGGTACCATGACCTTAATATCTAACAAAAAGCACATCAAGTTTCAAAGTTTGATGTTTGTCATAAACTGAGTACCAATATGCTTCCCAAACAAATATGTGAAAAAATCAGCATGAGATCCCATTCATGAGGGCAAGGGTCTGTTTTATGAGGAAATTTCCATTTCCCTCAATAAAACTAATTTTCATGCTAGTATTTAATTATTCAGAGTATGACTAGAAGAGCATGCCATGTTCCTTATAATGGCATTTTGCATTTGTTAGTGCTTAAATGATTCGGTCAAGGAGAATGGATCTTCATGTCTCTAATTTTGAAAATAAAGACCATATGAAATATTCATCTCATAAATAAAAGATCGACACGAGATCGCCAACTAGCTCAAGTAGCAAATTTATTGGATGTTGTATACCAATGACCTGGGTTTAAATCCGTTCGTCACCTAGATGCTACCATTTTGCCACCCCATTCCCTTCTTTGTTCCTCGTCCCATGTGTTGATGGTTTTCGAACGTGTTTTTGACACATACATTTTTGAATTTGATAATTGCATTTCTTGTAGCATGTTTTATGTAAAATACAAAATAGCCTCTTGGCAAAAATCTTCTTTTTCAAGCATGAGATTATGGAGGAATCTTGCGGAAAATTAAACATAGTCCCTTGTTATAATACATTTCGACTTATTTGGCTTAGCCTAGAGTATAAATTGGATGGATTCGTTGCTCTAGGCCTGTTGAGATTTAGATTTGCTACAGTACGTCTGGTCTAGGCTGAACCATTAAATCATCATCAGCTTAATTGCCTAAATCTACTGATGGTATTGGACTCCTGTCTAGGCCTTAGGCCTTAGTCCAGGTCCTAGTTTACTTGCTTTTGCAGCAAGACAGCTACTGGGATGGTCACCACTCATAACTAAGCCAAATAAAATGTTTGCTTTAGCCTTAGAGAGGAAAACGAAGGAAAAATTCAGATAAAATTCTGATTTACTCTCCAATCTTTCTCCACTCTTTTTCCATTATCATTTTCCTTTAAGCCTCTTGTCTCACTTAATCATGACCTCAAATTAATTTGCTAGTCATATTTTGGTTTCTCCAGGCTTCTATTTGAAGCTGATTCTCCCCGAGGTTTTTCAGACCTTGCTAATTATAGGTTTTCTAACTGAACACAACTCTTAAATTTGACTCACTAAATGGGCCTTGTGTTGAAAATCCCTTGGATTGTGAGGGGAAGACGAATACTTTGTCTAAAAGAAACATTAGAGCTCGTTAGAAGTTTTGCTGCTTGTAGCTTTGGGTGTCCTGGTTGAGATCGAATACTTTTTTTTTTTTTTGGTACATTGGTAGCTCACACACAATAGGTGTGAGTGCAGCCCAAAGAGTCAAACAGTAGGAGAAAATGCAAGGAAAACAAAACAGAGACGTGGTTCTCCCAGATAAAATCTCTGAAGTGATGAGCCGCATAGGATACCACCCAATCTGCAGCGCTGTTGGCCTCTTTGAAGACATGGGTAGCCCGAAAGGCGACGTATTCGCCTAATAGTCAGTGAATGTCGAGGAGCAGCTGCATCCCCTTGACAGCACTTTCGGAACCCTTGATCTCCTCGATCACTATAGCAAAATCTTCCCCAAGGATGATGCAGTCCGCCCCCAGCATCCGTCTAGCTTAGGAGACACCCTCCTAGGCAGCTCTGACCTTGATACCAGCGACGGATTGATTGAAGATATGCTGACCCTAGACTGCTATTAGTCTGGCCTGCTGATCCTTGATGACAAAACTGATACCATAACAATCATCATCCTTAACACTATTGTCGAAATCACCTTGAGGAAACTAGGGGGTGGGGCTTCTAGGAGACAAACATAACCCTGGATGCTACTAGAGTGGAGTGAGAGCCCCAGATTTTTCTAGCCAACCCAAGGGACAACGACGTAGTAGTGTCAAGGACCTCCGTTGTATGAAGTAGGACCCTATCCACTACTACTCTCGGGTGCGCACCTCTATCCTCAAAGACTCGTGCATTCCTATGTAGCCAAATAGGCCACTCGAATTTCCTACTCCAGAAGTTCGGATCTCCGAGAGGACTTAGCCAGGAAGATCAGAAAGTCCTCTATTGACGATCATCCCTGACGCAGACCGGCAGAGGCCGGGGCGCACTCCTAGATCAAAACAGCTTGCTGGCAGCCAAAAAGGACATGGTAGATAGACTCCTCCACCTCCTGATAGGCCTAGTAGCCCGGAGAGATGTTCACCCCCAGTCGAGCTGACACTCCCCTAGTGGGCAAACATCCTCAGGCCACCTTCCAGACAAATAAGGCCACTCGGAGGTGGATATGCAGCCTCCAGATCCACCCCCCCTTAATCTGCCATGTTGCAATCCTCCTAACCCGCCAGAGAATGTCTTGAGTTGGCATCTCTGATCTGCCAATCCTGCCCCACACCCTCCTATCCTCCGTCTCGCCTGCCAGGATCGACATCGCCAACACCTACTCTGCCAGTTGCTCACCAAAAGCCCACCGTACGAGGTCCACATTCCATCCTCGCTCTCTAGGGGCAAACAGGTAGCAGACCCTGCACCCCTCTAGCTATCCGAGGTCGATGTAGCTAGGCCACCTGCTCAACGGTATGTCGGCCAGCCAACAATCCCCCAAAGCATCCACAGCTCGCCCATCGCGAATCTCCCATCTGATCTTCGGAATCACTAAGCGAGCTTGAGAGCATATCTCCCTCCACAAGAAGAAACTACGTCGGCCCATAAGGAATACAGACGGGTTCGCCATGTCCCAATGCTTGGCCCTCATCAGGGAGTCCCGAAAACCCGCCAACTCTAGTATAAACCTGACTACCATCCTCATAGCAAAAACCTCCCTCTGCTCGATTAAGAAGTGGATCCCCAGACTACCATAGCTGGTCGGCTAGCAGATCGTGTCCCACGCTAGTAAGTGGACACCCTTACTGCTCCCATGCCTTATCCAGATGAAGTTCCTGAAAGAACGCTCCAAACACCATAGCGTTGCAATGGGCACTAAGGTGTTGGATAACAGATAGATAGGGATCGAGCTGAGAACTGACTGTATCAGAGTGATTCTACCCATCATATACAAGGTGCTTGCCTGCCAGCCCTCTAGCCTCCTCCTGATGCTTTGCTAGAAAGTGCACTCCTCCTGCGAAGGCACCGGCCTGTGATTAAAACCCCAAGGTATCTCAAGGTGCCCTCCTACTTCCCGATCTCTAGAATCTCCATAATGGTTGCCTTCACTCCAGCCTGGGTCTTCAGGTTGAAGCAGTTAGCATATTTGGACCGATTGATCCATTGACCTAACACCGCACAATACTCCTCCAATACCCTCCGGAGTGCCCTAGCCGATCCCCTCATCGCTCGGGCCAATGACAAGCAGTCGCTCGCAAACAGCAGGTGAGATATTTGAGTCATACTCGATGCTGGAATGTAGGCCTCCACCTCCTGCCTAGCCGAAGCTAACCAAAGTGCTCGAGATAGGTGGTCTGTACAAATAATGAACAAAAGCAGTGATAACGCATCCCTGTCTCAACCCCATTGATGAGACGAAGAACTATGAAAGAGATCTATTCACCAAAAGGGCAAAAGATGGGGCATTAATGCACCCCTGGATCCACCAAATTCACAACGAGTGAAAGCCAAAGCACTCCAGTCACTGAGTCATGAACTTCCACCTTATCCTATCATATGCTCTCTCCATATCTAACTTGACTCCCATCAAGCTTTTCCATCTCGGTGCCCACTGGAGGTAAGACATAAACTCCTATGCAATAAGCACATTATTGAAAATAAAATGGCCCCCAACGAATTCACCCTGCTCCGAACAAACTATCCTAGGCAAGATCTCCCTCATCCTTCAGACCAGGATCTTCGCCACTGCCTTGTAAAGAGTGGTGCATAGGCTAATCGACCGAAAGTGACTAAGCTCCGCAGGATCCTGCCTCTTCGAAATCAGTACAATGAAGATCCTCTTTTAATCCTTCGGCATCATCGCTGACAAGAAAAATTGTTGTGTCGTTGCCGAAACCTCCTGCCCAATAATATGCTAGTACCTCCTGAAGAAAACTAGAGAAAACCTGTCCAAACCTAGGGCTTTATCCTCAGCCAAGGACCAGAGTGCATCTCGAACCTCTGCCGACGACATTGGACTAATCAACTATGAGTTCTCAACCTCGGAGACCCTCACCTCTGGCTTTAGCATTGTCCCCCACCGAAACTAGCCCTTGATCAGTCCATCGACCGAAAGAATTGCTCCAAAATTCATCTGATAGTATCGGGGTCCTCAGTCACCTACCCACTGCTGTCGTTGATCCTGCCAACCCTGTTCCCCTGCCTTCGGAGGATGGTCGACTGATGGAGAAATCTTATGTTTCGGTGCCCTTTTCGGATCCATTGAATGCAGGACTTCTATCTCCAAAAGACCTCATGCTGCTTTAGGAGCGAGTGATGTCTGGACAACGTGGCTTTGCGCTCTAACTGCTCATCATTGGACATGCCACCCTGATACTCCTCTAGAGCCTGAAGTTTAGTGATGACTGCTTCTGCTTCCTCCACCCATCTGAAGATGTTTCCTACCTCTTTTCGGTTTTACCTGAGTAGTTGTCGCTTAGTCGACTCCAGCTTCTGGAAGGCCCTGTACATGGCATCCCCACGTATTGGCGTTTGCCAAGCCTTGTGAACCACCTCTCATGACTATGAGTAGGATAGCCAGACCTGCTTAAAACAAAGAGGGCTCCGAACTGGGCCAGTGTGCTAGGTACTCATCAAAATAGGGTAGTGATTTGAGGCATTTCGGGGAAGGCGCCGCACCCAAAAATTGGAGAACTGCTGGATCCAACTAGGCAAAGCAAACGCTCTATCTATCCTCTCCCAGACATGAGCTCTCCCAAACCTGTTGTTGCACCAAGTGAAATGCAGGCCAACGAAGCCAAGGTCAATCAACCCATTGGTCGTGAGGAACTTCTAGAACTCCCTAACTTTAATCTTGTTAGTAAAGAGCTTGCCCCCTCGCTTCTCATCCAGACCGTTAATACAATTGAAATTTCCTGCTATCACCACTAGAAACCCACATTGGATTAGGCTCGATGCCTCATTTCACAAAACTCTTCTCTCCTTATAGTCTGTACTCGCATAGACTACCAATAGGACCCAAGAGGGTTCATTCTCTTTTGAAATTACTAGGATCACCTGCTGATTGCACTTGTGGAAAATATCTAGGTTGCACTCCCCAGTCCTCCATATGACAATGATGCCGACAAGCCTTGACAAGCCTTGAGACTAAACTGCATAGCATCCCTAGGATTTGAGAATAGACCGGCGGACCCGCTGCAAGCTCGCGCCGAACAGCCTGGTTTCAAACAAAATGCAAACCACAGGATCATACAAATGCACCAAATGACGGAAGGCCGGCTTAAACGAAGGTTTACCGGCTCTCCTACAGTTCCAGGAGGATTTTAACTTTGGATTAGCATTTGTGGACCCTTCCAAGCCCTCCGACCCCTGCTTCCCCAGATCCCCACTTGGGCCAGCTTCACCCGCCATGGACCCCCGTTAAATTCTCTAAAGTAGCCTGGTCATCTCCCCGTGTCGTAGTGCATTTGGGCCTGCCTCATTCTGGAACTGTAAGAACCCGGAACTGGGCCCGGTCCACTCGACCGGCCCAGTCCCAAACCATGGCCTCACGTGCAACGCACGTGAGGCAGCGGGATGGATCCTCCATCCCGAAGAAGAAGGAGGAGCCCTGTTTTAGGGCTTCCTTCTCCTTCCTCTCCTCCTTTGAGCCCACCGAAAGAGAGAGCCGCCGCACACACGGGGGGTTCTTCTTCATGTGGCCACCGAGAGAGAGGGAGAGAGAGAGAGAGAGAGAGGAGCCACGGCACCGGATGGTCTTCTTCTTCCTTTTCCGTCGGAGAGGGGGAGGCGCCGGTCTTCGTCGGGGCTGAGGTAAGAATCTCTCACCTTCTTCTCCTTTTCTTCTGATGCTTGGCCACGATGTGTGGTGGGTTGGGGCCGGCCGATCGCCGGATTTGGGTCCAAAACGGCTGCCCTAGCCGTCGGCGTGTTCGCCGCCGCCAGTCGCCGGAGGTGGCCGGGCTTGCTCCGCCACCTCCTGCCGCTGCCAAGGCCAGCCACCGCGGCCGCCTTGGGTCCGACCGAGAGGGAAGAAGAAGGGGGGGCGGGGGCTCACGGGTCCCCTGTCTCGCCGAAGGTGAAGAAGGGAATCGGGAGAGAAAAGAAGAAAGAAGAAAAAGAAAAGAAGGGAAAAAGAAAAGAGAAAAGAAAAGAAAAGAAAAGAAAGAAAGAAAAAAAAATAAAATATATAAAAGAAGGGTGGTTTACGGGTATGAACCCGGATCCGAATCCGAACCCGGGGTGCTAGACACTTCGGCAGGGTCGGTCCTGGGAGAATGTTAAAATTTAGGTTTTATATATATATTGTGATGAATTTTAAAAGAAAATATGGTTTTTGAATATTAGGTTCTGCGAGGGATTTGCGGAATTAATTGGATTTGTTGTGGATCGCGTTCGCAAGGTAAGTGATGTAACCTCTTTTCTAGATTTATCGGCAAAGTAAATATCTGTTTTACGAATCGAATTATTTGTGATTACGAATTTGATGCATGGATTATATGTATATTTTTAGAATATTGTATGACTCTGATTGGACGTATTTGCTTCTGGTTGAATTGTATTTAATTGCTCTGACATTGTATTTTTCGGCTTGAAACACTGAACATAATGTAAGAAAAGATAATGACTTGAGATAGATTCAGACTTGCAGTCGAGCTATGTTGAGGACCCTGCCAATAGGGGCTAATACATTGGTACCGCAAGAAGAATAGTCGGTGATATGACCCTGCCACAGGAAACATGTGGTCATAGTCCTTGGCTGTTGAGTTGAATCTGGTAAATTGAAAGAGGTTAAGATATGAACGATATTTGGTTTTGACACTGTATGTTTTTATAACTGAAATATGAAATAGAGAACTAATTGAACTATCGACCTGGCTATGTTGAGGACCCCGCCAATGGGGGCAGATACGTTGGCAATTGATTGTCCTGAAGGACTCACCGCAAGAAGATTAGTCGGTGTTGATGACCCTGCCACAGGGAACATGTGGTCATAGTCCAGGATCGACAAGATGAATTGAATATGTGAAAGAATCTTGAAACCGCGAAAAGAATCTTATGAATTTAAGAAATATTTGACTTATACTTTGGAGCTGCATATCTATTTATTTTCCACATATTATTGCTTGATTTATCTAGCTAGGGTGTTCATTACTTACTAGGCTGTCTAGCTCATTATACCCTCTCTTGTTGTTTTACAGATTTCGAGAACTAGTCTATTGGGGATTCAAATTGGGAGAGCGACTAGAAGGATTGTGGCACAAGTTATCTTAGATTAGGGTTATTTAAGTTGATTTGTTATTATGGACATTTATTATGATTGGTGGACTTTTATTATTTTAAGAACTAGGTTTCTGCATGTTGGTAAATGATTATTCCGCTGCATATTTAGACTTGTGAGACATTATGACTTGAGTTAGTCAATGGAATAAGATTCCAATTTATTCTGTTAAATTATTTTGGAAATTCATAATTGAGGTGTTTGGTTTAGATGCCTTGCATGCTCGTGGGGAGAGTTTCCAACGGGTGTGCGGCGGTTGGTGCGACCCCCGGCCCGCGTTCTCGGGACGGGGGCGTGACAACTTAAGTGGTATCAGAGCGGACTTGGATAGAATCTAAGACAAAGGATCATACACGATATGAGTATAGGTGGGTAGACACTAGGGACATTGGGACGTTAGATGTAAAGAATGTGATGATTATTCTTATAAAAAAAATATTTTAATTCGGTGAGCTTTCTTTTTATGAATTTGCTGTGATTTGATGCATATAGGTCAGAATGCCTCAACGTCGGGCGAAAAAGACTACTATTGGTGCTACGAATGAGACACCGAACCGGCACGCTGACAGCACACCCCAATGGGCTACGGGTATCCCTCAGCAGGAGGGAGTCATGAGCCCTCAAACGGGACAGGAATCGGGCTTAAGCCAGGTTATGCAGACCATGGTGGGCCTCATGCAAATGCAACAGCAGGTGCAACAGCAGTTGCTCCAGACACAGCCTCAACAAGGACGAGGGGAACAGTGTGAACATCGTAGCAGCATAGCTGAATTTAAGAGGCTGGCTCCTCCAGCTTTTCAGGGGACTACAGAACCTTTGGAAGCAGACAATTGGCTTACGGAGATGGAAAAAGCATTTGCTGTCTTAAGATGCCGAGACGATGAAAAACTTTTGTTTGCATCATACATGTTGCAGGGAGAAGCATTTAATTGGTGGCAGATGTTGGAGCATAAATTTGAGCATGATGGGGAACCTCTCACTTGGGATAAATTTCGAAAAGCATTCTATGATAAATATTTTCCTCGGAGTGTCAGGACACAGAAGGAACAAGAATTTATTCATTTGAAGCAAAGGGGCATGACAGTGGCCGAATATGAAGCCAAATTTACAGAACTAGCCAAATTTGTTCCGAAATTGGTAGAGGATGAGCAAGACCGAGTGCACAAGTTTGAGATGGGATTGAAGACTGAAATTAGGAAGCTTTAATCATTGAAAGGGAAGTCATCGAAGCTTTTGCTGAAAGAGAAAGAAACCAAAAGAAAAGAAACAGACCTGCTGAATTTAAAGGGGGAAACAAGAATTTCAAGAATCCAGCTCAGAAGCCAAATAAAGATAGAAATCCCAAAAATGAGAATGGAAAGTGTTCAAGATGTGGCGGTAATCATGAATTTGCAAATTGTCCCTGGGTTACAGGTTCTTGTTTTCATTGCGGACAGAAAGGTCATAAAATTGCAGATTGCCCACAAAGAAACGAGATTAAATCTACGCAGGCAATGGAAGGAAGCCAGAGGCCAAAGACTCAAGGAAGGGTGTTCGCACTTACACAGCAGGATGCACAAGCTTCTAATGCAGTGGTGACAGGTACTATTCCCGTATTCGATATTTATGCTTATGTCTTATTTGATCCGGGTGCCACACATTCATTCATATCCTCAAGCTTTATCAAAACACATAATATATTGTGTGAATCTATGACCACTAAGTTCTATGTGGAGACGCCAGTAGGTGGTATGTTGAGCACTGATGTTATATGCAAGGCATGCAAAATTGAAATAATAGATAGGGAGTTACCTGTGGATCTAATTGTACTTGATATGCGGGATTTTGATGTCATTCTGGGGATGAATTGGCTTGCTACCTATCATGCCTCAGTGGACTGTCATGGCAAGAGGGTAAATTTCCAAATTCCGGAGGAACCGGCATTCAGTTTCTGTGGGAACCAGGGAACTGCTTTTCCTCATATTATCTCGGCTTTGCAAGCTGGACGAATGTTAAGGAAAGGATGCACAGGTTATCTGGCCTCAGTAATTGATATACAACAAGATGAACTAAAGATAGAGGATATTCCTATAGTGAATGAATTTTCGGACGTCTTTTCCGAGGAGTTATCAGGATTGCCACCGGACAGAGAAATTGAATTCACTATTGATCTTGTTCCCGGTTCAGGTCCGATTTCTAAAGCTCCTTATCGAATGGCCCCAGCTGAATTAAAAGAATTGAAAGATCAGTTGCAAGATTTACTGGACAAGGGTTTTATACGACCTAGTGTGTCACCTTGGGGAGCTCCAGTGCTCTTTGTGAAAAAGAAAGGTGGAAGCATGAGACTCTGCATTGACTATAAAGAATTGAATAAAGTCACTATAAAGAACAAGTACCCTTTGCCTCGAATAGATGATTTATTTGACCAGTTGCAAGGTGCACATGTTTTCTCTAAGATTGATCTCCGCACAGGATATCATCAGCTAAAGATCAAAGCGGAAGATGTACCCAAGACTGCATTCAGAACTCGTTATGGACATTATGAATTCTTGGTGATGCCTTTTGGATTGACGAATGCCCCAGCAGCTTTCATGGACTTAATGAACAAAATATTTAAATCTTTTCTAGATCGATTTGTGGTGGTGTTCATTGATGACATTTTAATTTATTCAAAAGGAAAAGAAGAACATGAGGAACATTTACGAAGCGTACTTCAACTCTTAAGGAGGGAGAAGCTCTATGCTAAATTAAAGAAGTGTGAGTTTTGGTTGAATGAGATATCGTTTTTGGGGCATATCATATCCGGAGATGGGATTTCTGTGGATCCAGCAAAAGTGGAAGCTGTAGTACAATGGAACAGGCCTACTAATGTTTCTGAGATTCGCAGCTTTCTAGGAATGGCAGGCTATTACAGACAATTTATGGAAGGATTTTCCTCTATAGCTATACCTTTGACTCGCTTAACTCAAAAAGGAGTTAAGTTTGAATGGACTGAAGAATGTGAACGAGGCTTTCAGGAATTAAAGAGGCGATTGGTTACAGCACCTATTCTTACTATACCTACAGGTGATGATGGATTCACAATTTATAGTGATGCTTCAAGGAAGGGACTCGGCTGTGTTTTGATGCAGCATGGTAAGGTAGTAGCCTATGCCTCTAGACAATTAAAATCTTATGAGCAAAATTATCCTACTCATGATTTGGAGTTAGCAGCTGTAATTTTTGCTCTCAAGATTTGGAGACATCATCTATACGGCGTGCAATGCGAGGTGTTTACAGATCACAAAAGTTTGAAATATATATTTACCCAGAAGGAATTGAATTTGAGACAAAGAAGATGGCTGGAATTGTTGAAGGACTATGATCTAACGATAAATTATCACCCTGGAAAAGCTAATGTTGTTGCAGATGCTTTAAGCAGAAAGTCAATAGGAAATATGGCTACTTTGATTACTAGCCAACGACATATTTTGGAGGATGTGAGGAAACTTGAATTAGAAATCCGAGTACTTGGCTCGGAGACTCAATTGGCTTATATGTAGGTTCAGCCGACACTCATAGAGAGGATCAAGACAGCTCAGCGTAATGACCAGCAGTTATTGAAGATTCGGGAGTCAGTAGAAGCAGGAGATATATCTGAATTCGAGATACATGAGGATGGATCTTTGAGGTATCGGAATAGAATTTGTGTACCTATGGATTTGGAAATTAAACAGGAAATTCTTAAAGAAGCCCATCAGTCTAGATATACAATGCACCCGGGAGGAACTAAGATGTATAGAGATTTAAAGGAATTATATTGGTGGAACAACATGAAAAGAGAAATTGCTCAATTCGTGGCACAATGTCTAGTATGTCAGCAGGTTAAAGCTGAACACCAAAGACCAGCAGGGCCGCTTCAGCCCCTTGACATTCCAATATGGAAGTGGGAACAAATTTCCATGGACTTTGTAACAGGACTGCCAAAGACTTCCAGTTCTAACGATGCCGTGTGGGTGATAGTGGATAGGCTAACCAAATCGGCACACTTTTTACCTATCAAAGTTGGGTTTGGTCTGGAAAGGCTAGCTAAATTATACATTAAAGAGATTGTGAGACTGCACGGTATTCCTGTCACGACCCCCGCCCCGTTCCCGGCGGGCCGCCGCGACGGTCCTAGGGTGCGGGTAGGCATAAGGCCACCAGCCACCACGTAGAACCCTACTACCTATCAACCATCAATAAATTCTGAAAATTTTGGCATGATGCATGCACAAAATGATCACCTTTCCTATGGTGACCTGTCAGGATTATCTCAATACATACAACACACTACCTGTCAGAGCAGCAATCACATAACCTGTCACATAACGAACCTGGACAATATATATCAATACATCATCACAGGTATATAACTCATATGTATAAAAATCTGGTTTCCATTCCATCCATGGTCAAACCCATATCCACAACAGGATCTATGACTATAACTATATACTATATACAACAGAAGGTTTATAATACACCAAAAGGGTATAAACCTCTATCTACATTGTACTATACTATGGAGCGGCACAGCTAGCAGGCAACCACTAATCCTGCTCCTCTCTATACAATACCTGCCCTGCAATCAAAAACACCAAACTGGGGAGTGAGTATATAAATACTCAGTGAGTGGAGTAGAGAGTACTATGCACATGAGACCAGATATAATCATGGCTCGAGGTGAAATCTCAAGATCAATAACAAGATGAACATGATCTCAACATAGAGAATATGGAGTAAGTCATCAATATCACTACAATCAATATCAACTCATCTGAAGCATATATGGAATAATCAAGTCAACATATATGCTACTCATGAATATGCTCAACAGGTCATAGTACTGAATCATATAAATCAGGTGTCAATAGGCTGAATCATCAACAAGACAGCTATCGGGAGGTGGGTTTTACGCCCCAGGCGAACCAGCAACAACTCCCTACTGCCATATGCATACATCGAATATGACACCACACCAATATGTAAATCATCACTAGACAGCTGTCGGGAGGTGGGTTTTACGCCCCAGGCGAACCAGCAACAACTCCCTACTGTCACATGCATATGCAGGATAAGACACCATACCGATAACATAAATGCTAGACAGCTATCGGGAGGTGGGTTTTACGCCCCAGGCGAACCAGCAACAACTCCCTACTGTCACATGCATATGCAGGATAAGACACCATACCGATAACATAAATGCTAGACAGCTATCGGGAGGTGGGTTTTACGCCCTAGGCGAACCAGCAACAACTCCCTACTGTCACATGCATATGCAGGATAAGACACCACACTAATCATATAAATGCTGGCCAGTATCCAGAACAGAAATCCATCTCACATCTATATACTAAACGGCACCTCGCGGAAATTCTACATCCGCGGAAAGCCATACTGCACCTCGCGGGGTCTTACTATGCCCGGCGGCAAGCAGAATATAAGTCGTAGGACCGGCCGATCCTACGCCTAGGGCCGTGTCCCCCCCTAGGAAGGGACTGGGCTCCGCCCACCCAGAAGGCTACTATGTGCACAAAGGCCGATGTTCAACCCCATCGACTATAGGTGTCCTGCAGATACTGTCAAGCCATGCATAAATGCCATAATGCACCCTCCCAATACTCTACTAAAAAGGAGCATAATCAAGACTACCACTCACTCGGCCACGACCCAATTATAACTAACATCAGGGTTGGGAGTGAGGAATCACGGGAGTACAATGCAACTCAATATACCATGAGAAGGGCTCTACAAGTCTTTGAAATAGAGGAAATGAAATCAATTTACAAAAGAAGTCATTTCACAATTCAGATCCAATTTTATTACTCATAAAGGAGTATAATCAAGCTACGACTCACAAGTCTTTAAAATAGAGGAAATGAAATCAATTTACAAAAGAAATCATTTCACAATTCGGAATCAATTTGATTACTCATCAACCCCTCGTAATTTCTCTCAATGTTCCCTCAAATGCATGTACAGAATAATCAAGCATGGAGAATCAAGATTATAGAGGAATCTACTACAATATCAATCAATATGCTCAAGTGGAATCAATTCACACTTGGCGACATTCATGAAAATGAATTAAGGATGCTCATGGTGCAAAGTACATGACTCCCACTCACCTGTCAATCTGGCACAGCCCTGATACGCCTCCAAAAATCTACAGCTGGTTGTAGGGAACTTCTTCCTCTTGTTCCCTAGCTTCTTGCCCAACTGTGACATGCATTTACAATACATTTAGTCCTGTATCAAGGGCTATAATCTACGTGCCAATTATAATATAGGGAACTTTAATTGATTCAACTCCCCCGTTCCCTAAATCTTTTCTTTTCTTTCCTTTTTTTCTTTTTCTATTAATTAACTCATCATTTATGTGTATTAGGGACTCCCTTGCACGAGTACAAGGTCTCCCTTAGCCTAATCTAGGCTTAATACCCTATTATAGCATGAAATCCCTTATTTTCCCACCCGGATGAACAGTAACCCGGACCGACAGCCGGTTACTTTATCCCGGGTTTGATCTACTTTCCAAACTCCAGATTTGATGAAATGTTTACCTAACATTCTACACTCATAGGGAATTCCAAAGAGATAACATGCATCATCATCGGAGGCCGTTTGACCCCCTAAATAATTCGCCGAAGTTGGAACTTCGACACAGTTTTTCCGTAGTGCCGGAAAAATTTGTCGAAATCCGATTCTTCCTCTTTTAACCACCTCTACAACCCTTATCCGACCCCTCTAGACTACATCCACCCTTTGTATAGCCTAATATCATCAAAAGACTAGATAGGGACGGATATTTACCTTTTTCTTTTTGGAAATCAAGGTCCTTGCATAGAGGGGAAGGAGACCTACGTTTTTTCCTTCAGCTGGCAACGCAACCGGAATCTCCTTTCTTTTCTTTTTCTTCTTCTTCTTCCTCTTCCTTTCTTCCTTTCCTTTCCTCTCCTTCTTTTTCTTCCTCTCTGTTGCCGTCTGAGAACCCCCTCCCTCTTTCTTTCTCTGCTTCATTCCGTGCTCAAACCCTCCAATTAAGTCATATCAAGCACTATTCACCCTTTGTTTAATATTATTAAATTCTCATTTTGCCCCTAACACTTCAACATATCTACAACTATGCCATTATCTTTTGATTCCTTCCAATTTTACCCCTTATATCAATTTTAAAGAACTATTCTATCCTTTTTTTATATAAAATTTTTTTTTGGGGTTATTACAATTCCAGTATCCATTGTGTCTGATCGAGATACTAGATTTGTATCACAATTTTGGGAAAGCTTGCATAAGGCTTTGGGAACAAAGTTATGTTTTAGTACTGCCTTTCACCCTCAGACCGATGGCCAGTCTGAGAGGACCATTCAGATACTCGAGGACATGTTGAGAGCTTGCGTCATAGATATGAAGGGTTCTTGGGATGAGCATCTACCTCTGATAGAATTTGCATATAACAACAGTTATCAGAGTAGCATACAGATGGCACCTTATGAAGCTTTATACGGAAGAAAATGTCGTTCGCCAATTTGTTGGGATGATATTGGTGAACGAAGATTGTTGGGCCCTGAACTTGTACAACAGACAGTTGAGAAAATTCAGCTAATCAGAGATCGCCTTCGGACTGCACAAAGTAGATAAAAGAGTTATGCGGATAATAGAAGACGAGAATTAGAATTTCAAGTTGGTGACCATGTATTTCTTAAAATATCACCTACAAAGGGAGTTGCAAGATTCAGTATTCGAGAAAAATTGAATCCCAAATTTGTTGGTCCGTTCGAGATCTTGGAAAGAATTGGTATGGTGGCTTACAGACTTGCCCTGCCGCCTTCTCTGGCTGGTGTACACGATGTTTTCCATGTCTCAATGTTGAAGAAATATATACCAGACCCAAGTAGTGTCACGAAGCTTGAGCCGTTACAAGTTAGAGAAGATCTATCATATAAGGAGCATCCAGTGCGGATAGTGGACAGAAAAGATCAAGTTTTGAGACACCGTGTTATACCTTATGTCAAGGTGCAGTGGAGCCATCATATAGAAAGAGAAGCTACCTGGGAACTGGAAGATGAGATGAAGCAGAAATACCCTAAATTTTTTGAAACTGCAGGTACGGAAATTTCGGGGACGAAATTTTCTTTTTAGGAGGGTGGGATGTAAGAACCCGGAACTGGGCCCGGTCCACTCGACCGGCCCAGTCCCAAACCATGGCCTCACGTGCAACGCACGTGAGGCAGCGGGATGGATCCTCCATCCCGAAGAAGAAGGAGGAGCCCTGTTTTAGGGCTTCCTTCTCCTTCCTCTCCTCCTTTGAGCCCACCGAAAGAGAGAGCCGCTGCACACACGGGGGTTCTTCTTCGTGTGGCCACCGAGAGAGAGGGAGAGAGAGAGAGAGAGAGAGAGAGAGAGGAGCCACGGCACCGGGTGGTCTTCTTCTTCCTTTTCCGTCGGAGAGGGGGAGGCGCCGGTCTTCGTCGGGGCTGAGGTAAGAATCTCTCACCTTCTTCTCCTTTTCTTCTGATGCTTGGCCACGATGTGTGGTGGGTTGGGGCCGGTCGATCGCCGGATTTGGGTCCAAAACGGCTGCCCTAGCCGTCGGCGTGTTCGCCGCCGCCAGTCGCCGGGGGTGGCCGGGCTTGCTCCGCCACCTCCTGCCGTTGCCAAGGCCAGCCACCGCGGCCGCCTTGGGTCCGACCGAGAGGGAAGAAGAAGGGGGGGCGGGGGCTCACGGGTCCGCTGTCTTGCCGAAGGTGAAGAAGGGAATCGGGAGAGAAAAGAAGAAAGAAGAAAAAGAAAAGAAGGGAAAAAGAAAAGAGAAAAGAAAAGAAAAGAAAAGAAAGAAAGAAAAAAATAAAATATATAAAAGAAGGGTGGTTTACGGGTATGAACCCGGATCCGAATCCGAACCCGGGGTGCTAGACACTTCGGCAGGGTCGGCCCTGGGAGAATGTTAAAATTTAGGTTTTATATATATATTGTGATGAATTTTAAAAGAAAATATGGTTTTTGAATATTAGGTTCTGCGAGGGATTTGCGGAATTAATTGGATTTGTTGTGGATCGCGTTCGCAAGGTAAGTGATGTAACCTCTTTCCTAGATTTATCGGCAAAGTAAATATCTGTTTTACGAATCGAATTATTTGTGATTACGAATTTGATGCATGGATTATATGTATATTTTTAGAATATTGTATGACTCTGATTGGACGTATTTGCTTCTGGTTGAATTGTATTTAATTGCTCTGACATTGTATTTTTCGGCTTGAAACACTGAACATAATGTAAGAAAAGATAATGACTTGAGATAGATTCAGACTTGCAGTCGAGCTATGTTGAGGACCCTGTCAATGGGGGCTAATACATTGGTACCGCAAAAAAAATAGTCGGTGATATGACCCTGCCACAGGGAACATGTGGTCATAGTCCTTGGCTGTTGAGTTGAATCTGGTAAATTGAAAGAGGTTAAGATATGAACGATATTTGGTTTTGACACTGTATGTTTTTATAACTGAAATATGAAATAGAGAACTAATTGAACTATCGAACTGGCTATGTTGAGGACCCCGCCAATGGGGGCAGATACGTTGGCAATTGATTGTCCTGAAGGACTCACCGCAAGAAGATTAGTCGGTGTTGATGACCCTGCCACAGGGAATATGTAGTCCAGGATCGACAAGATGAATTGAATATGTGAAAGAATCTTGAAACCGCGAAAAGAATCTTATGAATTTAAGAAATATTTGACTTATACTTTGGAACTGCATATCTATTTATTTTCCACATATTATTGCTTGATTTATCTAGCTAGGGTGTTCATTACTTACTGGGCTGTCTAGCTCATTATACCCTCTCTTGTTGTTTTATAGATTTCGAGAACTAGTCTATTGGGGATTCAAATTGGGAGAGCGACTAGAAGGATTGTGGCACAAGTTATCTTAGATTAGGGTTATTTAAGTTGATTTGTTATTATGGACATTTATTATGATTGGTGGACTTTTATTATTTTAAGAACTAGGTTTCTGCATATTGGTAAATGATTATTCCGCTGCATATTTAGACTTGTGAGACATTATGACTTGAGTTAGTCAATGGAATAAGATTCCAATTTATTCTGTTAAATTATTTTGAAAATTCATAATTGAGATGTTTGGTTTAGATGCCTTGCATGCTCGTGGGGAGAGTTTCCTACGGGTGTGCGGCGGTTGGCGCGACCCCCGGCCCGCGTTCTCGGGACGGGGGCGTGACAGGAACACTCCTGGGGTCTCCGATGCACTCCCACCAAGCACCATGGGGAGAGCGTCCGACTCCTTCCTCCCGCGTGAGGAGGCGGCTCCGCCGGTCGGCGGCCTGCCCCATCCCCCGCCCAGAAGAGACCACCTCGTCCACGGTCCGGTCAATCACACAGTTGATCCTCGCTTTAACCCACGCCGTCTGTCATCCGCTGCTGAGGTGGGCACCGCCGGTTGCCGGACGCTGACTGTCACCACCCCCTGCCTTGCCTCCTCTGGGGGACGAAGGTTCGCCGTCTGCGAGCACCGCCAGGGAGAGGCTTCAGTTACGCAAGCGGTGCCTCTCGCTCTCCCGGGTCACGGAACCCTCTCCCGGCACGGGAGGTGCTTGGCACGGCCCATGCCTCGCGGGCCCGGCCCCAGGGGTTCTGGATGAGCTCCGGGCCCGCTTCAGTAGGTCTGGCTTGGTGAGGGCCCACTGCATCTAGGCGGGTCCGCCCGTCTTCGCCAACTTTGCCCCATGCTCCATGGGTGCACGTTGGGCCCGGCTCGTCTTTGCCTCGTCTGTCGCGTGGCCCAAACCGCTCATTCGACTCGGGCAAGCCGGACTCGGAGCTGCACCAGGTTGAGTCCGACTCGCTTTCTCCCTACATGTTATCGGACCTCCGACCGTTGGCCATTTCTTCGCCAAGCCCCACCACGCCACCTTGTTGGGCTTCTACCAGCCCTCGGAGTCCGGCGGTGATGTGGGCAAGGCCGACCTGTTTCGAGGAGCGCCCGGCCGCTGCTGTGGAGGAGCCAGATCCGGGGCCGACTCGGAGTGGATCCCGGCCTCCTTCCTCATTCTGCATGGATAAATCAAATACTTTGTTTATGGCTGAAATGACATAATTTGGAGCCTAAATTTTTTTCTACAGTGATCGTAATTGGCTAATTGCTTCTAATTTGATGATGGACTTGATCGAAAGTTTGACTTGGATCAAGTTCTTGATGTAAACCGGACAAATGACGCTTCCACATATTAATTTTGTTCCTCCTTTCTTTCTTATGGGTTGAACATGGATCTTTATTTAATGAGTTTTGGCATACATACCTTAGAATTTGCATAAATACTTTTTTAAAATTGATATTTACATGTATATCCTTATCAAATACTTATTTTGTATATATACATTTTTTTTCTTTTTTTGCGTATCTTACCATACCATCGAACGCGGTTAAGAATTTAACAATTTAAAATTAAAATAACGAAATTATCTTTATAAATATTTTTTTGTATATCTACCCGTTAAGAATATTTTAGTAATTTTTAATTTTAAATTGCTAATTTTTTTATGGTATTATATAGTATGGGCATATATGCAAGTAAAAAAATAAATAAAGGTATACATATAAAGTAAATTTTTATAAAAATATATATGCAAATATCAATTTTACAAAAAAAATTATGTTAATTTTATTATTTAGAAGGTTATATATGTTAAAAAAAAACTCTCATATTTGATCAAGGGTCTCATTGGCCTTATGGGTGGGATCCATCATGCAACTAGATTTTATTTGGTGGCGCACCCACCGCCCGACTAATGAGGTTCATCAGGCCGATTACGTAATTCTCAAGGATCCTCGTCAGCACCTTCAGCTCCCTCGAGTTGGGAGCCATCAGCGCCATCTCCGTCAGCCTTGGCATCGTTGACGACCCGGCACCTATTGATGCTACCCATCTAATCTAGGATTTCTTTGGTTTTTTAAAAAATATTTTATGTACTAAAAAATTATTATTTTATTTTTCCATTCTAATTTTAGTTAACAATAGGTTGGGAGCGGATAAATATGGAAATAGCTGAGGTGGTGAGAATGGCCGGCAATTTTGACCTTTGTTTCCATTAATGTCCATACAATTATTGGGGTTCACCCTCTAAATCTCGAGAAAATGGGCAAGGTCCTGTGGACGGGAGCGGGCCAAAATCTTTGGACACGTAGGGTGGACACACGAGTTACCGGTCCATCTAATGTCCAACCGACCGCATGCAATAATGTTACTATTCTTTTATAAGAAGAATCCTGGTACTGCGTTCACTCCAACCTCACAGGCGCATCCACTCCATGGCCGAGCCGAGGACCCCCCTGCCTCCTCCCTCCACTCTTCCAAAGCCCAATCTCACATCGCGTTTCCTTGGTCTTCTTCTGCTAATATTTGTTCCCGTTGTGTTGGCTGCCATCCTCTTCCAGCCCCCGGACTTCGACCCGGCGCCGCTCCCCGGCGACCACTATTTCGGTGACTCCATAGCCGTGCCGGAGCGCCATGACCATGTGCTCGAGGCCAGCGAGCGCATCGGTGAGGGGCTCCTGCCGGGGCCGGAGGACTTGGCTTACGACGCAGAGAAAGGATATCTTTACACTGGTTGCTCTGATGGCTGGATAAGGAGAGTTGGACTGAAGGACGCCGAGCTTAAGGTGGAGGATTGGGCTTTTATTGGTGGCCGGCCGCTGGGTCTTGCCATGGCCCCCGGCGGGAGCCTCGTCGTCGCCGACTCCTACAAGGTGAGTCATAGAAAAAATTAATTTGAGTTTGCTCGGCCTTAGATAGTAGGATCTTGTTGCATGAGAAGTCGCCTCTATATTTATGCAATTTTGATTTTATAGTTTGAACTTTGAAGGAGAAGAAAAAGGAGTGTCTTAGGGGCCGGCAGTTGCAGTGTTTTAAAACTTAAAACTTGAGACTTCTCCTAAGAAAAAAATCATATCACCTTAAGTTGATTTCGATTGCACATGTCGAAGGTATCTAGCAGTCCTCGTGGCATCAATCTTTCTTCAAAAATATTCCGAAACTAGTGTTTTTACTGTTTGGTACTTATAATTCTTTTCCGAACTGACAGGAAAGTAGGTTAGCAAAAACTCAAACAAAGCCAAAGCCAGAAAGCTTACTATTCAAATCATAATTCTTCAACTGTGGCCTGCATTTGTTTCAAAGGTATGACGATCGATTGACATAAATTTCAAAAGAGAGAAAGACCCTACGAAGTTTTACTAATCAAAAGTCATTAGTCCATTTTATATTCTTATTATATGTGCCAAATAGGGCCAATTTCCTCCATGCATTTGGACATCGGATCCAAGACGACACTAAATTGCTTTCTTTGAGGAGGGAATGGTTCGGGTTGTATCAATTAGTAAATAACCGATGTAGGACTACATACATTTTCATCCATATTCTCACATACTCTCTCCATTTAAGCCATGACGTCCTCATTAGGTCAAAGATTTAAATCTATTCAAATCTAATCACAAGTACCACGATCGATCTGTGGTTAGTTCTAATGAATCTGTACTGCAGTGTCCCTTAGTCCATATTGGTTGTGGGTCGAATTTGCTCTAATACCATTTGTAATAATTCAGGATCTTCCCTAAAATGGTTAGCCAAAAAGTACTATTTGGATTTCTTGATTCTGTATAAGTATCCAATATCTATCTAGCGAATAATCGGTCTAGGACTAAATACACGTCCGCACGGATCCTTGTAATCTTTTTTACGGTATCAACCATTGGACCGCATCTTGCACGTATTTCAAAGCACTCAAATATTTTTCTTCCATCTATCTGCATGGATCTCAAAGCAGATGTTGCAAGATCTAATAGTTGATGTCGCACAATCTTATAATAAAGTAATCATATTTGTACTCCATTGAATTTGCTTATTTTTTTTAAATTTAGAAGTTTGTTTTTTATTTGTGGATGATGATCATGATATAATATTTTTTTATCTTGCTCGGATAAATTTTGTATACTAGAGTCATGTCTGGTGGCGGAAATCTTAGCCATTTTTCTTCTCTCGTAATCTCTCTCTCTCTCTCTCTCTTGTAATGTCTATCCCTTCTGGAAAGAGACAAACTCCATAGGCTAATAGTCAAGGGAACTTTGGTTGATATCCTTGCAAACAAAAGTGGTAGCTCATCTAGTTCGTCCTACTAGTAGTGTTCAATGCATGGGCTATTCAAACTAACAAAATTTTTGGCATAGTATGCTTTTCTTTATTCTACTCGATATGGATTTTTTTTTTTTAACCGAGTATCAATTTGTCATCTGTATCGAGTGTCGATACGTCATCTGTATCGAGTACCAATACTAAACTTGTAAGATGTAGTATACCTCCGTACCGCTCAGTTTGAGCTAGTACCCAGATATTTTAACAAGAAGAGAAAAAGCTTATGGTTCCAAAGGTGGTTGCTAATTTTTGAGAAACCCATAAATTTCAGAAATAAAATGCTAAACTAATTTATAATTATATAAGCAAAAAAAGTAATTTATAACTATCTTATTCCATCTCAACTTAAGAAGTTTAGAAGCATTTTTCATGTGAAATCGGTATACTTTGCTAATATATTTTTTCTTCCAGCTAATTATTTCTAAAATCTAAAGAAGGGATTGGTTAAGCCTTGAGACGATCGACCAGGACACATCTAATCCACTTCTTCATGTTTTATCTCTAAGCGTCTATTAGACAATGGCCTCTTTAACCCCTTTTGTGCTGTCTACTTGATTTAGCTGATTTATCACAAAGCATCTCGAACTTCCTGTATCATGGGTTTGGAGTTGGTTTCTAGTATCATTCTGTGCTAATTTTTTTTGCAGATAATTTATTAGCATCTATCTGATCATTAATGAATGGTCAATTTGAAAGAATTCATTTAAAAGCCCTATGTGGCTTTGAACAGGCATACCATATTAAATTAAGATAGTTTATCTGCATATGGAGGCAGATATTAGTGCACGTAGAGAAGTATATCAATGCACATATACCTGAAACCAGTGCACATCGACCTGGCATGGAAGCAGAGGAAGTGTATCCCTTTCTCTTCTATATATAATTAATAAGAATATAAAAACTAGAGCATAGGCAACCAGAAATCACCTGTGGACAAGAGACCAAGGTTTAACACGGAAAAACCTTCAGAAGAACCATGGAATCGAGTACAGATCAATCTTCCATTATATTCCAGAAATAACAGGATTGCAATGTTTTGCTTTTTCTTGGAGCATGCCAAAGATCACAACATCAAGATAACCCTCTCTTGAATCAGAAAACTAATAGAACACATTTCTTGGATCACAACATCAGGAGAACACCTCTTTTCTTGAAGCGAACCCAAATTTCTTGCCCGTTTCTTTTTATAAGAGAGAATCTGGAATGGGCATTAATCATGGGTTGCTCCATTCCAAATAGCACAGTCCAAAATGTAAAAGAGTGATAGCCTAATAATCTTCCGCTCTTGACTTTTGAGGAGAACTTCATCAAGTTCAAATATGATTGGCTTATGCAGATGTGTAGACTTCTCCTTGACACCATGAAGGAGGATATCTTCTGCATCAATACCTTGGAGTTTTTTTAAATTTGCAGACAAGCTCCTCTTAGTATGTCTTTGACGTTGAGACCTTTAGCAGTTTTATGTAAGTCTCTTCCTTCAATTCACCATGAAGGTTGCTTTACACCTAGCTGATGATATCTTCACCACTGGTGAGAAAAACTTCAAAGTCAGCACACTTTTCTTTGTCAAATCATTTCACAACCAGCTTTGCAACCTTGGCTGTGAGCTTTTCCATTCCATCTTCAACTTGAAGACTCATATACTGTTGAGCACACAATTTCACTAATTTGTAAGTAGTTCTCATGCAAGGCTTCTATATATGGATATCTCTTCTTGCATGGCTCTTGACTACTTTTTGCTTAGATACTAGGCACTTTTAGTGGACCTTCTTAATTGTGGATTTGCTTGTGATAGACTATTGGATTGCTTTGGTAGCTCTCCATGCTCCTCAATAAGGTTCTTCTGGTGGCTAATTATGGGATAGTTTTACTAGCTCGCCATGCTCTACTTTCACACTAAGAGGAATACCATCACCATCATTTCATCCATACCCTTCCTTCTCATTTCCCTCATGAACAAGTGTTACTGGAGGAGGAACAGCCATCAAGATCAACGAGATCTTCATCCTGTGGTCTTCACCAAAGAGAACATCCTTGATCTTGGCTGCTTTCTCCAATTGTTTCTCTGGAGGCTAATTATTGGACTAATTCCCTTTTTCACTAATCGCACTCACTCAACCTCAGCTTTGATACCACTTGTTTGGTAGGCGGCATGCTCTGATATCACTTGATGAGAAAGGAATGTTAAATGAGTTTGGACCAGGTTTCATCTCAGTTCAAAACCAATGCACATAGATGTAGATATAAGTGCGCACAAAGGAGCATATCAGTGCGCATACACCTAAAATTAGTGCAAATGGACCTGGAACGGCAACAACAGAAATCTATCTCTCTCCCTTCCATGTGTGAATAATGGTTGAGCCAACATTCTTTAATTTCATTATTAATATGATATTTTTTATAAATAACCTTACATTTACTCTTTGATATTGTTATAATATCCTTTTCCAGTGGACCATTGGCAATAAGGGTACTTCCAATAGTATATAATGAAAATTGTTTTAGGATGCTCTCAAGTTCTTAGTATTTTTCATAAACCCATTGCCGCTGACTGGATTGCTTCCTTTGTGGCTCACCACTTGGGAGGCTTTGTCTGGGTGGACCACGCATCATTGCCAGAGGGTTTATGCAGTGTTTTGTTTTATGATTTTGTCGGCCGCATTCACACTCGTAGGGTGTGAGCTGCCGTTGTACCAAAAAAAAAAAGAAGAGAGAAATTCATTCATCTAAAGCCATGCATGCATCAACAATCATAGATTACTAAACAAATGATGGAATAACTTGGTCCGTTCAACTATTTACAACTGATAGGTAGGCTTCATCTATATGGATCGAGGCTAAAGAATTAGAAAATCTAATTTGTAATATGAAAAAAAAAAGAAAAAGAAATGCAGCTACTCAAGTAAAAGTTTATCAATAATATGCGTCCATTTAAGACTAATATGTCATCAATTTGACATATGCAATTTTGTAGTCTAGCCCTTGCTTTGCCCATCTCATTTGTGGAAAATACAACATACCAATACATGAAATTTTATTTGTTACCCATGCTTATTTCTTTTTGACATAATGTAGAGTAGTGAAGAATTAGTAGTTTGATAATATGAACACATGTTTATTGCCAGGGTGTACTATTGGTGAAACCAGACCAAACAGTGGAACTAATGACAAATGAGGCTGAGGGTTTGAACTTTCGCTTAACTGATGGGATCGATGTTGCATCTGATGGCTTGATCTATTTTACCGATGCATCCTACAAATACAACTTAGAGATGACCATGCTAGACATTCTTGAGGGCCGGCCTCATGGAAGATTGATGAGCTTCAACCCATCCACCAATCAAACAGTGGTGCTTGCACATGACCTCTATTTTGCTAATGGTGTAGCAGTCTCTCCAGATCAACACTCTATAATCTTCTGTGAGACCCCACTGTAAGTTCATAGATTATCACTTTATGTCAAAATTATTGTTGGCGCCATATTTTCTATAATGGACATAAAGAAAGGAAAACATATTTAACAGGCAAAGCAAAACAATACAAGTCCTAGAATTTGAAAATATGAAAATTTATGTTATAGCGGGTGGGAAACATGTGAAAAACTTATGAAAATTATAGAGAAACAATTGGAGATGTTAAAAACTAGTTTATAATACAAGGGGTTCTTACCCAAATATTAAGGTCCTAAAAATTGAAAAACCTAAAGCAAATAAGGGAAAATGGTGTAAGGCTGCAACTAGAGGTTGGGTTAGGGCCATGAGTGTAGCTGGAGAAGAAGGCCACCCCAAAACTATATAATCAAAGGATCATGCTTGTGCTCACCTTCATCGAGGGTTGCTATTAGTTGACAACAAATAGTACTTGAAATGGCTTTTATTGGTTTCTAGTCTATTCTTTGTGCTAGTCTGGGGTTATGAAAAACTTTCTCTTGATCTCAAAGAAAGGAATTGAGGAAAATAAGGCTTTGAAGAAAAAATTTGCAAGAAAGTAAATTTTTGTAAGCTATCTAGCAAGAAAAAGATGATCTAAAACGAAATTATTTTATTAAGAAAAGGATTGCAAAATTTATATCGAAGTATTTATAATTTGTCAAACAATTAAAAGAAAGAAGGGTTAGAGTGTGCCAAATTCAAACCAAGGAAGCTTGTTGGCTCTTTCTCACGGGGGACCCTTGGAAACCATCTTTCTTCTAGCTCCTTGATTTACTCTTTGCTAAGACTTAGATAGGGTGATTTTAGTGGAGAGTTGTTCTAAGTCTAGGAGAATTTAATTTAATTCTAGGTAGATCTAACTGGGGATGGAAGAAAGCTGGGGGAGATGGCTCCATTTTGATAGAGCTCTCTCTCTCAACATTTATCTTAGAATTTTCTGATCTAACCTAAATATGGCCAAAAGAAGATGCCATAGTTTAAAGATCTATAATGAGTAAAAGATCTCAAATGATACATTTGAGGGGTATTTATAGATGGAGAGAATTTGAATGAAAGGTTAGAGATTAAGGCTCTAGAAGCTTCCTAAATTCTAAAGATAATAAAGTGCCCTGTGACAAATCATGATTGATCTGAAAAATTGCCACAATCCAATAAGTAGCCAGTGCGAATCAAGAGACAAGATGATGTAGACTAGAACCACATCTCTTGTGGTCACAAGACCGGCAAACAGCCTTTGGGCCACCCTTAATTGGAGAATATAACGTGATATTTAACTCATGGGTCTAAAGAGCTTAGCATTTTATATAGTAAGTTAAGTTGTACTGAGAGATGACTTTTGACACATTGGCCCAAAAGATGATTTCAAGCTAGCTAACTCAAATGGAATTTGAGGCTCTATACTGCATCCGACATTGAGTAAACTTTTCAATACCTCTTGAATTGCCCAGATTTGAGCTTTGATGAGGAAGTTATAGTCAAAATAGTGAAACAATGTTAGGATAGTCTGGAGCCATCCTGCATATCAATGTAAGGTCCCTAGATTCTATAAATAGCACCCTATATACCCCAGACTTTAATCAATGAAATATTGTTCCTGTTAAGTACACATTAACTTGTGTTTGTTGTTAAGATATTTTGCACGGTGGATTCTTTAGCAAACCATGGTGGTTTCTATGGATAGGAGGCGACGAGGTGGTGGATTTCAATAAGTTGCAGCTATCGAAACTTTTTTCCTTGGTCATTTTAAATGAGCTATGTTATTATTGTTATTGCATATTTCTTAATGTAGGAGGAGGTGCAAAAGGTATCATATTGAAGGAGACAAAAACGGAACGACAGAGAATTTTATCGAGAATTTGCCAGGCTATCCTGATAACATTCGATATAGTGGTGAAGGCCATTATTGGATTGCACTATCATCGGTATACTAATTCTTATTTTTATTTCCTTTACACTTCTAATCTCTTACGTTATGTGTAGTTTATAATTACATGACCATCGTATTCTCTGACTTTTGTAGGGAAGAACCATTTCATGGGATATATTATTCAAGTTTCCCTTTATAAGAAAAATGGCTGCCATCCTAGCAAAGTTCTTCTCACCATTTTACTTGTCTCAAGATTCTGGAATGCTTAGTGTGACTCTAGAAGGGCAACCGCTTACCATTTATTCAGATCGACATTTGATTCTCGTCACTGGTGGGCTTAAAATTGGAAAGAATCTTTATTATGGTTCACTCCATGAGTCCTATATCAGTAAGATTGATCTTACTCAATATAGATCAAATGCTATGTAAACATGGTACTATAATTATCAACTGAGCTTCATGCTTATGGGTGGAAAAGGATTTTAAATTTATCTATCATTCTTCATGGTTTGAATCTTAAGAATCTCTGCTTATCCACTTCATGGTTAACAAGTGTTATTCAATGTCTTTTTTTTCTTCTGAGAATGGTTTATAAACATGGACAAAGAATGAAGTCTAAAATAAAAGATTTATGAAAGATCTCTAAAATCTATAGTTTATCTTTTGCCTTTGCATTATAAAATTATTTTTTTTATTTTTTTGGGAGTTTTAATAATCTGTGAACTATATTCATCTTAAAATCATATCCATAGATGGGTGATGCTGTGTTTATGAATTATGTAAGAAATTAAATATAATGTTCCCTCATTATACTTGGAGTTATCTATCTCAATATTAATCATAAATGAACGAAACCATCAAATCAAGAATTACAATACCATAAAGTAAGGGATTGACTAAGAAAAGTCCATTAAGATCAAGGATGCCATTACCAACCGCCCAAAGTAAAATACAAGAAAAACAATGATTTAGATTAAAGGAAACAAAAGGTTAGGGTTTTTGCAAGAAAATTATGAGCCCTGCTAAAGGTGGAAATTGTAATAATCTTAAGAAGAACTTAGGTCAAGTGATCTTCTAAGGTATTGATATGAAGAAAAAAAGTTTACTAGCAAGGTTTTTGGCACCAATAAATGATGCACAAAACAAGTTTTTCTGACATGTGAAATCTAAGCTTAATTTTTTAAGGATCAGGCAACCGCTTGTTTCCTCTAGTGGTTTTCTCAACATTTTCTCAATATAATATATTTGAGGTAAAATTATTTCACCATCATGTCGAATTACTTAACAGCTAAAATTGCATCTGTAGGTCCTAAATCTTTAACTTCAAATACCTGAGAAATGCATTCCTTTGTCTCATCTTTAGTTTCAATATTTGAAGCAATTATCAATAAATCATCAACATAAAGAATTATCATTATACAAGAATTTTGGGTAATTTTTGTAAAAACGCAATCATCTACCTTATTTCTCGAAAAAAAAAAAATCTTAATTTGTTCCTTAAACTTCTTATTCCTGTTAGAACCCGCCCATGCTGCTGATATTTCAAAACAAAATCAGATGGCAGCGGAAGGGGCATATGCGGGATCGACGTTCATCGCATGAACGTCGTTTGATAACCGTTCGTAGTTAGGTAAGGATTAAAAACTTTTAATAACTTTAGGAAGATCAGATCTTCACCTTGTGCGGGTAGATGATCACCGCAAACTGGAGTTCGTGGTTTTAGGATGAAGGTTCGTATGAAGCCGTTCACACGTCCGGCCTCTACGGGTATCCACACGAAGCAGTGATCCGATCAAAGCTCTCTTGTCTTCCCGGGGTGCTAGCTCCCTTGCAAAGACTTCTTTTGATGGCTGATTTCCTCCCTTTCAATCAACCCTTGATTGTGCTTGGGAGGAGGAAGAAGAAGGATGAAACTTGAAGATGAATCAAAGCCCTTGCAGCCTACTTCCTTTTCCCAGCGTTGGAAGGAGGAAGAGAGGAGGAGGACGCCGCCAATGGCTTCTTCTTTTCTTCCTTTGCTTGTGGCTGAACCAAGGAGGGGTGAGAGGGTGGCCACTGCTTGGAGGAAGAGGGCTTCAATGCATCTAGGGCGCCGGCCCTTGTTCCTCTTTTAAACCCATCTTGGGCTCCTACAATTTAGGAGCCCTAGAGTTATTTCCTAAGAGGGGGCGCCGGCCCCCTCTCTTCATCCCTCACCACATGGAAAGGGGAGGGGCGTACGCCCCTCCTCATGGTAAACCCTAATCCACATTAAGTAGGATTTTGAATGCCCTAATGTGGTCAAGCCCTAATCCAATTAGGCTTAGCCCAAGGGTGAACCAATTTGGATCCAATCTAGGTAAGTCCTAATCCAATTAGAACTTAAATCAATTTTGACTCAATTGAACTCTTCAATCCTAATCCAATTAGGAGTCTTATTGATTCATTAGATTAATAATTAATTGTGACTTAAGAAACTCTAATCCAAATTAGGACATATTTAATTTTAGTCCTAATCCAATTAGGACTCTTATTTGAATTCGAAGTCCTAATCTGATTAGGACTCTAGGAATCCTACTCCAAGTAGGAATCCGATTTTAATTCAAAACTCCTAATCTCATTAGGATTGTAGGAATCCTATTCCAAGTAGGAATCCCAGTCCTACTCCAACTAGGATTCCCAGTCTTAATCCAATTAGGACTCTAGGAATCCTACTCGAAGTAGAACTCTTGTTTCAAGTCCAATTAATTAATTCCCTTTGTTCCTTCTTCAACTGAATATCAATCGAATTGATTACTTGTGATTCCTAATCACGATTCAACCATCGGATCGGTCAATACTTCTAGTGTGTGTGACCCCATAGGTTTTACTCTGACTGGTAGTGAGATATATTATGATCTCTATCATAATATCATTGAAAACTCCTTTCAATGGATTGGAACGATTCCAACTCTACTCATTAGGGTTTATCGATCATCGAGATAATCCCTGTGAGTCCCACCATCCACCAGTGACACCTAGCAGCATGTAGTGGCTACCCAGTACAATAGAATGATGAACCTCTAGGTGCAGTTATCATGTGATACAGTCCTACTATCGTGGATCCCTACAGGACGGAGGTCATGGACAACTCGTCAAACCCCATCGTCTGTCATATGTGAAGATTTATTCGACTTAAGTTCAAGAGTAGAAAACTCTTTCTCCACTGTGCATACTGCCCCGGCCGAGGTCTTACGAACTCAGTCTTATAAATCACATAGGATCTCTCCTTATCTCTCCTTATCTATAGGTGCATACCCTACTCCTACAGTGAACTTACTGCAGCCAATCTACACTGCATGGACCCATATGGCTAGAGACCATGTATGTGTGCAGTCAAACTACAATAACCTCACTGTGAGTAGCCGAAGCACCGCAGGTCAAAGGACCAGTCACACTACTGCAACATCAAGCAAGTCACTGACGAGTGGATAGACATCCAAGTGACTTCTTGTATTGGTCACGCTCAGTACCCTTGTTCTTAACAAGCACCTGCACTATTACTTCAGTGTCGCTACACTGTGGACTCGAGTCTCGTCCATCCATAAGGAAAGTAATCTGTGCACTGATCTCATCGGATCGATCACCGTCCTCGTGATGATCCATCGATCAGGAGCGTTTAGAAATTAATCACTAATGATACATGGCTTAAATTCTCAACTCTTGAGAATATGCATCATCATCTTATTAATTCCTTGGACGATTCATAGACACAAAAATAATATGAATGAAAAAGATGCCTTTCATTTATTCAATAATAATAAAGTCAAGTACAAATTATGTCCTAGAATTAATAATGTGTCGGCCAAAATTGGCTTCTAGGGCATACATCTAACAATCTCCCACTTGCACTAAAGCCAATCAGTCATATATCTTAGTCCCATCTTCTCAAGGTGGGCTTCAGTCTTTTGCTGACTTAGCTGTTTAGTGAACGGGTCTGCCACATTATCCGCGGAGTCTACTCTCTGTACTTCAACATACTTCTTCTCAACATAGTCGCGTATGAGATGGAAGCGCCGCTCTATATGCTTGGATTTCTGATGAGACCTTGGCTCCTTAGCAAGAGCTATGGCGCCATTATTATCGCAGTAGAGTGTTATGGCATCTGATGACATTACATGCAATTCCGCAATGAATTTCTTGAACCAGAAGCCTTCCTTAGCAGCTTCAGAGGCGGCGATGTATTCAGCTTCCATAGTAGAATCACCAATGATCGGTTGTTTAGAACTCTTCCAATTTACCGTACCACCATTGCACAAGAACACATATCCAGATGTTGACTTCCTATCATCGACATCAGTCATGAAGTCTGAATTTGTGTATCCTTCTACCTTCAACTCTGATGATCCTCCAAAGACCAAGAATAAATCTTTAGTCCTTCTCAAGTACTTAAGAATATTCTTCACAGCTGTCCAGTGTTCTTCACCTGGATTTGACTGATATCTGCTTATGACACTCACAGCAAGAGCTATATCAGGTCGTGTACATAGCATGGCATACATGAGGCTCCCTATTGCTGATGCATAGGGAATCTTGCTCATGCGTTGAATCTCTTCAGATGTGTTGGGGCACATCTTCTTGGAGAGATGAATTTCATGCCTAAGGGGTAAAAGACCCCTTTTGGAGTTTTCCATGCTGAACCTTTTCAGCACTTCATCTATATACATTTTCTGTGATAGGCCAAGCATCCTTTTAGATCTATCTCTATAGACCTTTATTCCCAAAATATAGGATGCTTCCCCAAGATCTTTCATGGAGAATTCTTTTGACAACCAGACCTTGACCGAGGTTAGCATGGGAATATCATTCCCTATCAGGAGGATGTCGTCCACGTACAGTACGAGAAATACGACAGCGCTCCCACTAACCTTTTTGTAAACACACGGTTCCTCCTCGTTTTTGATGAAATCAAACATTTTGATTGCGTCATCGAAACGAGCGTTCCAACTCCGAGATGCTTGCTTTAGTCCGTAAATGGACCTTTGCAGCTTGCAGACCTTGTGATCTCTATCACTGGAAGTGAAACCCAAAGGCTGTTCCATATAGATATCTTCTTCAAGATATCCATTTAGGAAAGCAGTTTTCACATCCATCTGCCAGATTTCATAATCATGAAATGCTGCAATGGCAAGCAATGTTCGGATGGATTTCAGCATGGCTACAGGTGAAAAAGTCTCCTGATAGTCAATGCCTTCGCGTTGACTATACCCTTTCGCCACAAGCCTTGCCTTATAGGTCTCTACCTCTCCATCCGAACCTATCTTCCTTTTGTAGATCCATTTGCATCCAATAGGTACAATACCTTCTGGTGGATCTACTAAGGTCCAGACTTGGTTGGAATGCATGAAGTCTAATTCTGACTTCATAGCTTCCAACCATTTTTCAGAATCAACATCAGATATCGCCTCGTTGTAGGTTTTGGGATCCTGTATGTGATCCCTATCTCCCACTAGGAACATTTCCTCGGTATCCTCTTCTATTATACCTAAGTATCTATCGGGAGGATGGGAGACCCTACTAGATCTACGAGGTGGTCGAGGGACATCGTGTACTGGCTCTGTATGAATGGGTTCAATAGGATCCATGACTCGTTGCTTTTCAGAGACTTTCTCTTCAAGCTCAATTTTCCTCTCACTGCCTCTATCAAGGATAAACTGGTTTTTCAAGAAGATGGCGTGACGGCTCACAAACACATTGTGATCCTCTGAGACGTAAAAATTGTATCCTAATGACTCTTTAGGATATCCTATAAAACGAGCACTTATGGTCCTAGCCTCTAACTTGTCTGCCTGTAGTCTCTTGACGTGGGCCGGACATCCCCAAATCTTGAGATGACCAAGACTTGGTTTCTTACCATGCCATATCTCATACGGTGTGGTAGGAACGAATTTAGAGGAAACTCTATTCAGTAGATATACTGCGGTAAGTAAGGCATCTCCCCAAAGAAACATAGGTAAATCAGTGAAGCTCATCATGGACCTGACCATATCCAATAGGGTCCGATTCCTCCTCTCTGACACCCCGTTGAGTTGAGGTATACCCGGAGATGTCCACTGTGAGACTATGCCGTTTTCCTTGAGATAGTCCCGGAATTCCCCACTAAGGTATTCTCCTCCTCGATCTGATCGAAGAGCCTTAAGAGGTTTTTCAGTTTATTTTTCTACTTCATTCTTGAACTCTTTGAACTTTTCAAAAGATTCAGACTTGTGTCTCATAAGATACACATACCCATACCGTGAATAATCATCGGTAAAGGTAATGAAGTACGAATAACGTCCCCTGGCTAGCACATCGAATGGGCCACATACATCTGTATGTACTAGGGTAAGTATTTCAGCGGTCCTCTCCCCATGTCCTACAAAGGGCAATCTAGCCATTTTTCCTTGAAGACAGGACTCGCAAACTGTATATGACTCGGAAGTCAATGAGCCGAGAAGCCCATCTTTATCCATTTTGTTCATCCTATCCTCTCCAATATGGCCAAGTCTGAGGTGCCACAAATATTTTTGGTTTATCCCATCCCTGAATCTCTTGGATCCTTTGGCACTCACTTCTTGCTCGGTAACATTCACAGATACATACATATATAAATGATAGAGACTGTCAATCATTAAACCACGTGCAACTATTTTATTTCTGAAATAAATAGAACAGCAGTCTTTGTCAAAAGTAAAAACATGACCTTCCTGTGCTAGACATGAAACAGAAATCAAATTTCTGCTAGCAGCAGGTACATAATAGCAGTCTCTAAGCAATAAACTAAAACCAGACGGTAGTCGCAGATGGTAGGTGCCCACAGCCACAGCAGCAACTTTTGCCCCGTTGCCAACCCGAAGGGTTACCGCACCTTCCGCCAGCCTTCTACTTTCCTTTAAACCCTGCATGGTAGTGCATAGATGAGCACTAGAACCAGAATGTATAACCCAACTAGAAGTAGAAGAAACCGTTAGATTAGTTTCAATTATGAGCAAGTCTATACCATCTGAAGGTGTGTCACCTTTCTTGTTCTTCAGGCTCTCGAGGTATGAAGGACAGTTTCTCTTCCAGTGGCCGTCGACATTGCAGTGGAAACATTTTCTTTTGTCATTAGCCTTTTTCTTTTGAACTTCCTTCTTTGGCTTCTTGTCTTTCTTCTGCTTCTTAGCAGGCTTCTTTTTCTTCCAAGTAGACTTTCTCTTGGAACCAGAAGTCAACTCAGCAGCAAGGACATTGCCCCTTGAACCTTTCAAGGCTCCCTCAGCAGTTACCAACATGTTTATCAGTTCAGTCTTAGTGCATTCAATCTTATTCATGTGGTAGTTTACTATAAACTGACCAAATGAATCAGGAAGTGACTGTAGGATTAAATCCACTTACAATTCCTTGTGCATGTTCATTCCGAGCTTCTCAAGCTCCTCTAGGTCCTTGATCATAGTCAGACCGTGATCATGGACAGACTGCCCTTCGCGCATCTTTGTCTTGAAGAGCCTCTTGGACACTTCAAAACGAGCTGTGCGACTCTGCTCACCATACAACTCTTGCAGGTGTGCCAGTATGTCCCTAGCAGTCTTCATATTTTCATGCTGGCATTGGAGTTCATTTGACATGGATGCCATCATATAGCATTTAACTCTAATGTCATCATCCATCCACTTTTGATGCACCTGTCGCTGAACATCAGTAGGACGTGTTGGTAGTGTGGGGTTATCTAAATCGAGTATGTAGCCTATTTTCTCACAGTCCAAAACAATTTTGAGGTTTCTAAGCCAGTCCTTGTAATTGGTTCCGGTCAGTCGGTTGGTCTCAAGAATACGGGTCAAAGGGTTTGAAGCTGACATTGTATCTGCAGAGAGTAAAGATTCTAGTTAGACTTTTGTACTTGATCCTAATCTGTTCTAAGGTCTTTTAGAACAAATGTAACTCCCACTATTTTCTCGAATCCCTCACACTCCCCTGGTAGGGAAACGAAAATTCCACACGACTAGGGTTTCCAGTGGGTACTGCGGTCCCACCGATTTACATGCCACCTCACCTAACAGTTATTGGTGACACATAGATTGATGAAAGTACAACTCTTGTACAATGCTTCTCAAGCATGTTGCAGTGTAACTTGGTCTCTAAGCCATGAAGACCTCACCTAACAGTTATTGGTCCCATTTCTTAGTTAAGTCAGACCCACCGTATAACCGTAGGAATAAAGTCGTCATTGGGTCCTCACCTAACAGTTATTGGTGCCCAACCCCACCTTTATCCTACAACATCTCATGTCTATAGAGAGGTCCAGCCCCCCGATGCAACTTGCCCACTGTGTCCAGCCGAGACAAATCAACATCAGAAAGACCTTAGCAGCTCTACTACAGTGGAAGACCTATTGACTTAATATTGGTTAATCAGGTCTTAGTGTTTGCAACTTGAGCTCTTCATAAGAGGTAATCGAACAATTGGCCAGGTAAGCAGGTGGGAGGGGTCCTAATTAAGTAACCACCTTTCATGCTTTTCTAGACACCAATTAGATCAATTAATCTAATATGACTTGCTCATGTCGGTTCACTCTCGACTTGATTGAGGAGGTTTTAATTTAGGTCTCAATTGGGTTTGCTACATCACATGTAAACCTATCTACCCGACTCTCATTCACATCACATGCAAACGGCACATTGCAGGCAGTTATAATCGCAGCAATAATTAAAGCTAAACTTTAAATAGGTGATGATCATGGATTCTAGTTAGGTCGTATTACAAGCACATGCACGTCAATCGATCAACTGGTCTTCAACTCTTGAATTGGTTCCAAGCCTCCTTGATCAACTCTTGATCCAATCGCCATCAACCGCTTAGATCACATGTTCATCTCATGCCTTGTCTTCAACTTGATCGTTGACGTACATCACATCACAGAAATACAACCAGATGTAAAATAAAAATTAATAATAAATTACATCTCCTTTTAGGAGGCATGCAGGCCTCTCAAAACATCAAATAAGATGCATGCAAGCATCTGAAAAATTACATGACATCACAGATCACATCGCAGGTCATTACATTTGATACCAAAAGGGTTTGAATCCTATGATCATCACCACATGCAGCAATTATAATTTTCAGATCTGAAAACTAACTGATTATATCATGACATAGGTTGCTGATCATGCTAATCATGATTCTAAACTTTGTAATCTCATTAACAATGCAATTAGAATCATCATCTTATCACATAAAAATCAGCATGCAAAAATTCAGCAACCCTGAAAAATCTGCATGCAGAAATTTTCAGCATGCATGATCATTCAATTTTTAGATCTAATAAGCCTTTAGATAATTAATTCTTACCTTAATCTACGAAGCCTAAGCTCTGATACCACTGTTAGAACCCGCCCATGCCGCTGATATTCCAAAACAAAATCAGATGGCAACGGAAGGGGCATGTGCGGGATCGACGTTCATCGCATGAACGTCGTTTGATAACCGTTCGTAGTTAGGTAAGGATTAAAAACTTTTAATAACTTTAGGAAGATCAGATCTTCACCTAGTGCGGGTAGATGATCACTGCAAACTGGAGTTCGTGGTTTTAGGATGAAGGTTCGTATGAAGCCGTTCACACGTCCGGCCTCTACGGGTATCCACACGAAGCAGTGATCCGATCAAAGCTCTCTTGTCTTCCCGGGGTGCTAGCTCCCTTGCAAAGACTTCTTTTGATGGCTGATTTCCTCCCTTTCAATCAACCCTTGATTGTGCTTGGGAGGAGGAAGAAGAAGGATGAAACTTGAAGATGAATCAAAGCCCTTGCAGCCTACTTCCTTTTTCCTGCGTTGGAAGGAGAAAGAGAGGAGGAGGAGGCCGCCAATGGCTTCTTCTTTTCTTCCTTTGCTTGCGGCTGAACCAAGGAGGGGTGAGAGGGTGGCCACGGCTTGGAGGAAGAGGGCTTCAATGCATCTAGGGCGCCGGCCCTTGTTCCTCTTTTAAACCCATCTAGGGCTCCTACAATTTAGGAGCCCTAGAGTTACTTCCTAAGAGGGGGCGCCGGCCCCCTCTCTTCATCCCTCACCACATGGAAAGGGGAGGGGCGTACGCCCCTCCTCATGGTAAACCCTAATCCACATTAAGTAGGGTTTTGAATGCCCTAATGTGGTCAAGCCCTAATCCAATTAGGCTTAGCCCAGGGGTGAACCAATTTGGATCCAATCTAGGTAAGTCCTAATCCAATTAGAACTTAAATCAATTTTGACTCAATTGAACTCTTCAATCCTAATCCAATTAGGAGTCTTATTGATTCATTAGATTAATAATTAATTGTGACTTAAGAAACCCTAATCCGAATTAGGACATATTTAATTTTAGTCCTAATCCAATTAGGACTCTTATTTGAATTCGAAGTCCTAATCTGATTAGGACTCTAGGAATCCTACTCCAAGTAGGAATCCGATTTTAATTCAAAACTCCTAATCTCATTAGGATTGTAGGAATCCTATTCCAAGTAGGAATCCCAGTCCTACTCCAACTAGGATTCCCAGTCCTAATCCAATTAGGACTCTAGGAATCCTACTCGAAGTAGGACTCTTGTTTCAAGTCCAATTAATTAATTCTCTTTGTTCCTTCTTCAACTGAATATCAATCGAATTGATTACTTGTGATTCCTAATCACGATTCAACCATCGGATCGGTCAATACTTCTAGTGTGTGTGACCCCATAGGTTCTACTCTGACTGGTAGTGAGATATATTATGATCTCTATCATAATATCATTGAAAACTCCTTTCAATGGATTGGAACGATTCCAACTCTACTCATTAGGGTTTATCGATCATCGAGATAATCCCTGTGAGTCCCACCATCCACCAGTGACACCTAGCAGCATGTAGTGGCTACCCAGTAGAATAGAATGATGAACCTCTAGGTGCAGTTATCATTAGGGGTGGCAATCGGGTCGGGTCAGGCATAAACGGGTCGGGTCAGATGCAGATCAGTTCAGAAAATTGTAGACCTGAACCCGACCTGTTTAATAAACAGGTCAGAAAATTACAACCTGAATCTGACCTGTTTATTAAACGGGTAACCCGACCCGACCCGTTTAACCCGTTTAATAAAAAAAAAAAATTGGGATAGCATCACAGGCTCACAGCCGGCCCTAATGGCGCCCTAATGTCTTCCTCCCAAATATCAAATCCCTCTATGGTGGAGAACCAGTGAACCACCTATTCAAAATTTCACTCGCAGTCGCAGCCGGCCCTACTATCTTCCTCCCACGATCCCATCCTTCCGCAAACCCCCACCCCCCATGGAAGAAGACGAAGAAATCATACCTTCTCATCGCCAAAGAAGGAGAATGGAGAGAGGGGAGGGCCCGAAACCCTAACCCTAGCCCCTGCCGCCGCTCGATTTCAGGTCGGCAGCGTCCGGGGGCGTCGCGGGGGTCGTCGGCGTCCGGGGGCGTCGCGGGGGTCGTCGGCATCCGTGGTTGTCGGCGTCCGGGGGCGTCGCGGGGGTCGTCGGGGCCGAGGATGGTGATGGGACGGCAGGGGGTGGCGGGGGTGATCGCCGACTAAGGAGGAGAAGATCTTCCACTGCTTGCGGCGGAGGTGGGGCTCGGAGGTGGTGGAGATCTTTTGCCATGAAGATGGAGCTTCGGGCCCTCCAGCAAACAGGAACAAAAAAAAAGGGTTAAACGAAAGACAAAAAGGAAAGGAACTCTTACCTCTTCTTCCTTGATGCTCTTGGATTTTTGAGAACGGGAAGGAGGGAGGGAGGGAGGGGGAGCAGGGTTGTGGGAGTGAGGGTGAGCCGTGAGGGGATTGGGTAAAGGATTTTTCTAAGGGCCGCCAGTTCGTCTCCGTCTCCCCGCCTGTGACTCTGTGGACTGTGGTCGGGCTAATCGTCCCACCTCGCCAAGTTCCCAGCAAGCAAACAAAATTGAAAAAAAAAATCTAAAATTATAAACGGGTTAAACGGTTAAACAGGTCAGATATCCAAAACCCATATCCGACCCAATTAATAAACAGGTTAAATGGGTCAACCTGTTTACGACCCGAACCCGTTTAGGCCAAACCCAAACCTGTTTATGGCGGGTCAAACGCGGGTCGGGTTGGCGGGTCGGGTCATATTTTGCCACCCCTAGTTATCATGTGATACAGTCCTACTATCGTGGATCCCTACAGGACGGAGGTCATGGACAACTCGTCAAACCCCATCGTCTGTCATATGTGAAGATTTATTCGACTTAAGTTCGAGAGTGGAAAACTCTTTCTCCACTGTGCATACTGCCCCGGCCGAAGTCTTACGAACTCAGTCTTATAAATCACATAGGATCTCTCCTTATCTATCAAGGTCGATAGATTCCTTATAGGTGCATACCCTACTCCTACAGTGAACTTACTGCAGCCAATCTACACTGCATGGACCCATATGGCTAAAGACCATGTATGTGTGCAGTCAAACTACAATAACCTCACTGTGAGTAGCCGAAGCACCGCAGGTTAAAGGACCAGTCACACTACTGCAACATCAAGCAAGTCACTGACGAGTGGATAGACATCCAAGTGACTTCTTGTATTGGTCACGCTCAGTACCCTTGTTCTTAACAAGCACCTGCACTATTACTTCAGTGTCGCTACACTGTGGACTCGAGTCTCGTCCATCCATAAGGAAAGTAATCTGTGCACTGATCTCATCGGATCGATCACCGTCCTCGTGATGATCCATCGATCAGGAGCGTTTAGAAATTAATCACTAATGATACATGGCTCAAATTCTCAACTCTTGAGAATATGCATCATCATCTTATTAATTCCTTGGACGATTCATAGACACAATAATAATATGAATGAAAAAGATGCCTTTCATTTATTCAATAATAATAAAATCAAGTACAAATTATGTCCTAGAATTAATAATGTGTCAGCCAAAATTGGCTTCTAGGGCATACATCTAACAATTCCATTATCTTAGAGCTTGTTGAAGAACATATAAAGATTTATTAAGTTTGCATACAAATTGTTCTTATCCTTTTTCAACATAACCTTTTTTTTTTCAACATAACCTTTAGGTTGATCTTATATATATATATATATTAAAATCTCTATTTAGAAAAGCTATTTTCATATCCATTTGATATATTTTTAAATTATATACCCAAGCTATTGCTAACGTTATTCTTATAAATGTCAACTTAGTAACTGGGGAAAAAGTTTCAAGATAATTGACTCTCTACTTTTATTTGAAACCTTTAGTTACTAATCTTACTTTATATTTATCTACACTTCCATATATTTTAAATTTTTTCTTCAACATCCATTTATTTTCTAAAGTTTTAGTATTTGATGATAAGTTTTCTAAAGTCCAGGTATTCTTATCTTTAATAGATTTAATCTTATCATTTATCACCTTTTTTCACTTGCTTGCACTATGAAGTGACATAGCATCTTTATAATTTTTAGAATCGTCTATATTAAAGGTGAACATGTCAGGACCTAAATCTTTTTCAATTATTTTTTTTACTTCTTTTAAGTTCTCATTCTTTTAAAGTTTCACTATCCATTCTGGGTTCACTAGATTCACTCAAGTTTTTATCTCTTACTTTATCTTGTGGAAAAATAACACCTATATCTTCTTGTGTATCCTTATTTAATTCCTTCTCAATATCAAATGACCGAGCATCTTTAATTGTTAAATGTTCAAAAAATTCTGCAGTAGTAGCTTCAATTTCAATATTTATCTTAAGGTTTAAAAATCTATAAGGTTTACAATTTTCAGCATAACTAGTGAATACAAATTTTATACTCTTAGAACCAATTTTATTTCTCTTTGCAAAGGGTCTAAAGCATATGCAAGACACCCCCCCTACTCTAAAGTAATTTAAATTGGGTATTCTATTCTTCTACAATTCATATGGTGTTTTATCAAAATCTTTATGTAATATTTTATTACAAATATGATTTGTGGTCAATAATGCTTCTTCCATAAATTAGGTGGTAAATTAGAGTTAATTAACATAGCACTAACCATTTTTGTAGTGTTCTGTTTTTTCGTTTTGCTATACCATTTTGCTGGGGTGTGTAAAGAGCACTAGTTTGATGTATTATTCCATTCTTTTCACAAAATTTTACAAACTCAATAGGTGAGTATTCTGCTCCTCTATCAGTTCTATGTATTCTAATAATTGCTCCTAGTTGATTTTCCAGTTCAGCCTTATAAATTTTAAATTTTTCTAAAGATTCATCTTTAGTTCTTATGAAATATATATAAGAGAATTTTGAGTAATCATCAATAAAGGTTATAAAATATCTTTCACCTCCTCTAGTTTTAATATTTTTGTCATCACAAATGTCAGTATGTACTAACTCTAAAATACCAAAAAATCTAGTTATAGATTTAAATAACTTTAGTTGATTTGGCTCGTACATAATATTCACGTTTAAAAGGAGAAGCAATAGCACTAGTTTTGGGTATTAAATCTAGTGATGCCATTTTATTTAATGTCGTCTTATTAACATGGCCTGATCTATAATGTCAAAAATCATGCAAATAACACATATAAGAATAACTGATATCATTATTATTGATATTACATAAGAGATATGTTTTATAATTGGGATATCTTTTTTCGATAAATTATCCATTTTTAGATATGATCATTCTATCGGATTCAAATATAGCATGAAAATCGTGGTGACTTAACAAGAATACAGAAATAAGCCTCTTTCAAATTCTATGCACATGATGAACATTTTTTAGAGTGAGAGTCCTTTCTAATGAAAGTTGGAGATCCACTATTCTATACCTAACAATCGAACTTGTAGTTGAATTTTCCGTGTAAAGCTTATTATCATCTTTAATGGTTTTGTAGGATTTGAACACACTCCTATGAGGAGTCCCATGACAAGTTGATCCAAAATCAACCCACCATCCATCATCTACATTAACCATAAAAGATTCTAAAATCATTGCTATAAGTTGATCTTTTTCCACATTATTGGCTTCATGTGAATTTTATTGGATTTTGTGATGCCGGTGCTCTTTGGCCAAATGACTAATCTTCCGACAAACAAAACAAGGGCCCTTCTTCTTTTGTTTTCTTTCTTGAGATTATTCTCTCTCTTGAAAACATGATCCTTTTTCGATCGAGCCCTTTTCTTACCCTTGTAAGTTATTGAGAACCATTAAGATAAGATGTATCTACTAAGTTCACATTATTAGTGCCAAAATTGAAACAACTGACCTAATTCTTCGTTTCCACTAATTTATCTTGAACATGTGCCTCTTATTTTATTTGAATATTTTGGAATTATTCTTCCAAAGTTTGAAGATGATACTTCTGTTTCAATATTTTTCGATAATCTTTCCCAGATAGAGGTAACTTGCCAATGATGGTGGACACATGAAAATTCTCGGTCACTGATTCTTCAATTATAGTGATGTCTTGTGCCATACGAATCATTTCTTGAACTTACTCTATAATAGGCTTCTCACTGACCATGTTAAACTCAATATACTTGTTAATCAAATATGATCTATTTTTCTGCATCTTCGGTTAAGTATCTTACTTGAAGTGCATTCTACAATTCTAACGTAGTTTGATGGTGCCAAGAGGGTGGAAGAGAATCAATAAAGTCGAGATCTTGAAGCCTTATGAGAAGTGGGATCCAAATTTTTTTTTCTAAGAAAGAAATTTTTGGAACTTGTGAATTTGATCACTAACTAGTTTATTGTCCACTGCAGAGTGCCTATAGAGTTTGGAAATAGCAAATTGAATGAGAATGGCATCCGGAAGTCTATATTCCTATTTTATAGCATCCCAAAGCTCCTTAGCAGATTTAGTAGACTGATAAATATTATAGAAAGAATCAAAAGTGGCGCTTAGAATTCTATGGAAACAATGGAAATCTGTGTCTTGTGTAGATCTAGTAGAATGTTCAAATACGATGAAAGAAGGGGGTGTACTAGGGTTCTTTCTAGAGTAAGTCCTAAGAGGTGTAGGATTAGGATATGTTTGATTAGTTTGATCACTCGAAGAGAATTCAATGGCTGAGAATAGTCCCAAAGTAGTGAAATGTTTTATTTGGCGTAGCCACCTTTCGACAAGTAACCATTGAACTTCTCGGGTTTGGTGGAGTTATCGTCATCATGAGCTGCCAATTGGCCAACGGAAGGATCAAATGTTAAAATTTTTACACCAAAGTTCACTAAAGTTTGTGTAAGAGAATACAAGAGTAATAAGTCACACATTGATCTACTCCCTTTTAGATTTATGCACAATAATATTTTAAGTCACTCTTTCAGATTTTATAATATTTCGTATTCGATGACTGCAGCAAAAAGAAAATTCTGAATTAAGGGTGAATTTTTAAATATTTATAAATTTTTATTTTCAAGAGAGCACTCAATTAAATGTGCACAACAATAATGTAGTAACTACAAATAGTTCAAAGTTGATACAGCATATATGCAATTCAAATCAAAATCAAAGCATTTAAACCCTTTAATAAAAATTGAGTTCAAGATTTTTATTAGGAATCCATTATGTTATCAAGATATGCAGAAAAAATAATGCTGTAATAAGTGTGCTCGGTGGTCTTGTAACTACATGTGGATAACAGGTTATTGTGTTTAGATTGTAGAAATATGTGTGCAACAAAGTAGCAACAATAACAATGTGTTTAGTTTCATAATTATTAAATAATTTTAACTTATATGGCATCTTCTTCATTCTCTCAATAAAGCAAGTGGAGCCTCACCCCAACTTTTTTTTTTTTTTTTGCTAGAATGGGCATTCATACAACATGGGTATGAATACACCCAATGGAATCGGAAAACAAAAGGCCCTGAAGGGGTCCAGGCATCTCTCTCCAGCCCATAGGGTACCTCCTGAGTGGCTCGCAACATATACCGCCACCCAGTCGGCCGCCCCATTGGCCTCGCGATATACATGTATAGCCTGGAAAGTAACACACTCCCTCGCCATCTTCCAGATGTCACGGAGCAAGGGGTGAACGCCCCCATAACTGCTCGAGCCCTTTCAGACCCAGCTGATCACCGTAGCCGAATCTTCCTCCAGTAGGACTAAAGTCGCCTGAAGCACTCGCCGTGCATAACACATACCCATCCAGGCCGCCCGCAGCTCTGCCCCAGGAATCGAGGTGTCAAAAATCTGCTAGCCACCCGCTGCCACCACACCAAAACTCGGCCCCCTGATGACAAATCCAACCTCTCCTCTCCTACCTCCATCCAAAAGTGAGACATCAAAATTGACCTTGAGGAAGCTCCGGGGTGGGGGCTCCCAGGTAAAAAATACCCTATGAGGAGCTGCCAAAGCAGTATGGGGGCCCCAGATGTTCCGAGCTATCAAAGGTCTATGCGCTAGGTCTGCATGCAAGCTCTCTGCTGCATGAGCTCGAGCTCGCTCCATCACGAACCGTGGTGATGGGCTACCCTCGCCAAACACTCGGACATTTCTAGTCAGCCATATCTGATAAAATGTACAAGACGCCCGAATAACTATGCTGCGCATCTGAGGGATACCAGCCCATCGCCGAACCACCTCCAAAAAACAAACCCTCCGGCTCCAAGCATCCTCCAGAATCCTAGTCAGACTCCAAGCACCCCGTTCCCAATCACACTGGAAGAGCACATGATCCACCGACTCGTCCATCCCACAATCCGGGCATAGGGGGGAGAGACTCACACCTCATCTCCTCAACACTGAGCATGTCGGCAGACACTCCCAGGCCACCTTCCAGAGGAAGAGAGCGACCCTCTGGTGTAGCCCAAACGTCCACACCCAGCCACAGTCTAAACTCGGCACTGACGCCTGCTGAATAGCATGGGAAACATCACCAACCCCGACACTCACTCTGTAAGTAGTGCTCCAAACCCTGACATCTGGACCTGCAGATCTCAGAATGAGGAGCGCCCGAACTCGCTCTGCCAAATGCTTTCCAAACAACTGGTCTAGTCTGTCACCATCCCACTCCGCTATCCCTAGCCTAAGCAGGTCAGAAACTCGGAGCCCTCTGCCCCCTCACAACAAGACATCGTCGGCCATAATCTTAATGGTAGTGCATCTACCTACGGATCCTCTATCACATCAATGCTTTGTCCATCACCGATCAACCATTTGGAATACGCCAAAGTCATCGGCAAGTACCTTCCAATCTCCCGCCACATGAAAGAACACCTCCGGCTGCCTACCGCCTGTGCAGTAAATCCGGCTCGACCATATCTAGCTATCATGATCTCACTCCAAAAACCATGCGGCTCCAAAACAACCTACACTGCCCGCCGTGCCAGAAGAGCCTCGCGTCGCGCCAGAAGTGATTGCACCCCTAAGCCACCCTCACTCTGAGGCAAACATACTCTCTCCTAGGACACTAGATGTACTCCATGACTCCCCCCACAAGTACCCCATAGGAAACTCCTCATGAGCCTCTCAATCGCCTCCAGGACCATCTTCGACATAACAGTATGTGCCATCAAATAAATGGGCATAGAACATAAAACTAACCTGATCAGCATCAATCTGCCCATCATAGAGAGTGATGATGCTCTCCAACCTCTAGTCTACTCTGCACCCTCTCCAACAAGACAGAGCACTCTGCCACCCGCAATCTCCTCCCTGTAAAGGGGACCCCTAGGTAAACTAGGGCCCCCTTCTCCTCCTGCATCCCCAGAATCACCCTGACCTCCCGTCGCACCCTCCGCTCCATGCTCGGACTGAAATGTATGGCTGATTTTTGGAGATTGACCCTCTGCCCGGATATCTCACAGTACTCTGTCAAAACCTCCTGAAGGGCTCTCGCATCAGTCACTCTCGCCCTGGAGAGCAAAAGGCAGTCGTCTGCAAAAAGTAAGTGAGAGATGGGGCGGGCACCAGGGGCTGGACTATAGGCTACCAACTCCTGGTTCCCGCAAGCAACATGCAAAGCATGAGAGAGTTCATCAGAACAAATGATAAATAGATACGGGGAAAGAGGACATCCCCGTATGAAGGCCCATAATAGCTCGAAAGAATGGCGATGGCGTGCCATTGATCAAAATGGAGAAGCTAGGCCTCTGCACACATCCCAATATCCAGTCAATCCAAATCTGGTGGAATCTGAAGCTCTCTAGCGCTCGACGAAGAAAGTCCCACCGTATATGGTCACAGGCACGCTCCATATCCAGCTTGACTGCCATCAAGCATCGCCTCCTCGAGGCGCGCAACCTCCATCATCTCCTACGCTAGCAAAATGTTATCAGAAATACTCCTCCCTCCCACAAAAGCCCCCTGCTCCTGGCTGATGACCCTCGGCAGCATATCTTTCATCCTTCCTACCATGATCCTCGCCACCACCTTATACATGGTAGTGCATAAACTAATGGGTCTATAGTGACTCGGCTCAAAGCATCCTGACGCTTCGGTATCAGTGTTACAAAGGTGGCCTTCCAATCATCTTCCATCATCGCCCGGCTAAAGTAAAGCTGGACTGCCTCCACCACTCCCCTCCGAATAATGCACCAATACCTCCGAAAGAAGAAGCGTGGAAATTCGTCCGGTCCTGGAGCCTTATCCTCGACAAGACTCCATACTGCCTCCTACACCTCCATCTCTGACACTGGCCGAATCAAAGCTATATTTTCTGTCTCCTCAATTCTAATCGCTGGCCTGAGAAGCTGACCTGTAGCATGTCTCACTGCAGTGTCCTCCTCCACCCGCTGGCCCGCCCCAACCCTCAAGGAGCGAATCATGTTCCTTTGTCTCCTAATAACTGTCGATCGGTGGAAGAAGCTGGTATTCCGGTCACCATCCTTAACCCACTGTACTCTAGATTTCTGTCCCCAGAAGATCTTCTGCTGGCAAAGTAGTGAATGATGGGTAGCTAGAGCTCGCCGTAAGTCCACCATATCCACCTCCGTAAGCTCCTCTCCCCGATCCTTCCGCCCCTGGACATCTACTATCTGAGCCTCCACCTCCTCAAGTCTTCGGAAAACATTGCCGACGACCTCACGGTTCCATCGATGAAGGCGCAGCTTGGTGAGCTCCAACCTGCGCAACACCCTTTGCATAGCATCACCTCTGCATTGGCATAGCCCAAGCCTCCCTGACCACATCCCAAGATTGGGTATGACAACCATAGCTTCTCGAACCGAAAAGGGCTATGATATGTGGACCCCGACACTGTTAAGATCAAAAGAGGGCAATGATCAGAAGCAATCCGAGCTAGGTGACTAACCTGATAGGATGGGAAGCGCTGAATCCAGTCCGGAGATGCAAGTGTTGTATCAACCCGCTTCCATACTCTAGCCTGCCCAAGCTGATTGTTGCACCAAGTAAATCGAGGTCCAGAGAACCCGAGGTCCACCAATCCATTCCTCTCCAAAACCTTCCAAAACTTCCTTCTATCCACTGAATCTGAGTAGGCCCTACCTCCTCTTTTCTCATTGGGGCTTAAAATGCAATTAAAACCAACCACCATAGTCGGCACTTCCTGGATCAACAGACTCGTCAGTTCATCCCAAAGGACTCTCCTAGTCCGGTAGTCGGTGCTGGCATAAACCCTACACAGAACCCATGGAGGGTCGTTAGGTTCTGAAATTACCATCACAACCTGCTGAGAACAATTGCAGATAATATCTACAAAAGCTATCCCCCGCCTTCACAATACTAGGATGCCCCCGGACAAGCCCTGAGATTCAACTGCAAAGGATTCCCAATCACCTGTTAAGCGCCGCTGCACACGATGCAAACAATCTCCCGACATCAGGATTTCACAAAGAAAGCAAATATCCGGGCAATGAAGCTGAATTAATCTCTTGAATGACGATAAGAATGACGGCTTGGCCGCCCCCTACAGTTCCAAGCGAGTACCTTCATTCAAAAATTGAGAGAAGAAATTTGGCCCTCTCCCTGGGCTACTCGCTCTCGGTGTAGGAGACTCCCCTGATGCCAAATCATTTTCCTGGATCGCAGCCCTCAGCAGGTCCACAACCTTCCCATGCTCCAAAATCGGTGAAGATGATCCCTAACCGGAACCACAAACCATGCCTCTCCTCAAAACTGCCCCTGATGTCGATGGCAGCCGCATCGTCCCTGGGATGGAGCATTTCGGCGCCTCAGTAGGCCTTCCCTTCCCTACTGGCTTGGAAGAAGATGCCATCCCGTATTGAGAACACCCAGCCGACGACACAACAGAGCGCCGATCCGGACCCTCCTCCATGTTCTCCACCGTCGCACCACTATCCAGCCCCCGCCCCTCGGTCGGAGCCCTCCCTCCACCGCTGGTCGTTGCCGTCCGCGGCAGTGGTACCTTCTCCGTCGCTCGCATCCCGCTCGACATGGGGGTACCTCCCGCAGTCGGTGCGGCCGCCATAGCTCCACCGGTAGCAGCACCCGCCGGCAGAGGTCGATTGGAGGCTCTCACCAAGGGCAGGGAGGCGCTCCGGAAGTGTCTCCTTGCTTCCCCCCTCCGGCGAGTTGTCAGGTCGTCGAAGGAAGAAGAAGAGGCCGATCTGGGGAGGTTCTCAGCTGACCCACTCGCACCACGATTCGACTTGGCCGGGCTCCTGGCCCGCTTCATCGGGCTTGGGCCCTAGCCCAAGGACAGCCCAGTTGCAACGGCCGCCTGGCCCAGCCCGCCTTGGGCCACCGGGCTCGGTACCGGCCCAACCGACACGGCCCGCCCTGGCTCCGCCCGACCCAGCTCGCCAAAGGACTCGACGGTTTCCGAGTTTGACCCGGCCCCCGCACGGAGCTAAGTTGCCTCGGTATCCTTCGCCACCGAGTTGCCCACCACTTCCTTCTCCGGCGACCGCCGCCTGGCCACCTTGGTTGGCTTTTGCCATCCATCAGTATCCACGGGCGACTCGGAGGAGATCGGCACCGCATGGGGGGGGGGGTCAGCCCGGACACAACGGACTGAAGCACCCTGTTTGGTCGGCACCGGCACTCTGTGTGTGGCTAGCTATGGGCCAAAGGCCCGACGGCCGCCCTTCCCATCCCCTGCTGATCCAGACTGACCACTGGGATCGTGGTCGGGCTTCACCCCTTCGGTCGCTGTGGCCCCCGACCCTCCATTCCCGATCGCCGACTCCGGGGTAGCAGATCGACACCCGTTCCCTCCATGGCCGAGCCGACCACATTGGTAGTAGACCGGCGGCAGATACTCATACATGAAGCTCTGCCAAAGCTTCCCTTCCTTCCCTCTGATGAACACCCCCAGCCGCACAGGTAAGCTGGCGTCCACCTCAACCTTGATCCTCGCATACCCCATGCGACGGTGATCCTCCGTGAACCCATCGACTTCGATTGCAACACCGGCCTCCGTAGCAATTTCCCAGATGGACTCCTTGCGCCAATACTCGAGCGGCAACCCCGGGAGGCGCAGCCAAACCACCACCTTACTGACCTCCTTCCTCCCCAGAACAAAATCAGGCTGCCACCTCTCCAATGCCAGTAACTGTCCGGCAACTATCCACAGACCTTTTCCCAGCATCGCCTCCTTGTCCTCCTCATTCCGGAGACGAAGAGCAAAGTACCCGACGGCCATTGGGAAAGCTTCAACCTCATAGTCCAGCTTACCTTTAGCTTTCATCTCCAAGGCAACCCACTCCGCCGGGACTCTCCTCCCCAAGATCCTCGCAAGCATTGCCGTGGAGCTCTAGGACTCCCTCTCCTTCTCCACCCACTCCTGCGTCAACTCCAGCACCTTCGGGAACCGCCTCTGGACCTCCTCTAACTCCTCAGCAGGGATCTCGTGGTTGGTCCACATGGATGGTCGGGCCAAGCCCCTCGCCACCTCCGACCAGGACCTTGAGGACCCAGCTTTCCCAGAGCCATGGCACTTCCCAGTACCCTTAGGGGTCATCGCTCCCTCCGTCTCCTTCCCCTTACCTCCCCCCCCCCCCAGCATCCATACTCCACCTCCCAAGTGTTTGGGGAAATGCCACACCGGGCGCACGACTTTTGGCGCACCCGCTCACTCGCACCCGCTCACCCCACACCCCCTATCACAGGCTGTCCTCACTTCTTTCCCACCCCTCCTTTCGCTATCAAAAAAATAAAATGTGAATAACTTGCATTCTTTCTTTTTTTTTGCTGAGGTGGGTGGATCATACCTGACGAGTATGGATGCACCCAATAAAATCAAAAAATAGAATACCTCGGAGTGCCAGGGGCAACTCCCCATTACCAGCCCACAAGGTGCTACCGGAGTGACTGCCTGCATAAACAGCCACCCAATTTGCAGCTCCATTAGCTTCACGGAAAACATGCTTGGTCTGAAAGGCCCCGCCGTCCCTCACCATTGCTCAGATATCTCGGAGCAAAGGGTGGACATAACCATTACCCCTTGGTCCCCCGGATCCAACTGATGACAGTGGCCGAGTCCCCCTCCAAGACGATGGAGCTGGCCCGTAAAACACACTTAATGTGATGAAGGCCCGCCCAAGCGGCCCGCAGCACCGCACCCGAAACCGATATGCGGAAGAGCTGCTGTCCCTAGCAGCCACGATCCTGGCAGACGGGTCCCGAATAATAAAACCTGCACCGCCCCTCGTACCTCTGTCCAAGATAGACCCATCGAAGTTGACCTTGAGAAAACTAGGGGGTGGAGGCTCCAAGGTAAAAAAACACCGTACGGGATGCTACCGAAGCAGAATAGGAACCCCAGATGTCTCGAGCTGTCAAAGTCCTTTCATAACTTGCATTCTTTATGTGGTTTGATTTAATCATAATTTAAATTTTGAAACGATTTAACCAAATTAATATAAAAGTGGTAATTTAAAATATTGAAATTATTTTATGAAACATTAAATTCACTTGGATTCTATATAACAATTAAAAGAATAAACAAATGCTACGATATTTAAGAGAGAAAAAAAATGAGCTCTAGTGAAACATATATACAATTGTTTCTAGTTCATGCAATTTAAGGAGTTTCTTGCTTCTTATACTTTGGGGTTAAGAACAGATAATGTGATTGATAATTTAATGGCTCTCCCAAGGTTAAGAGCATATATCCAACATAATTGTTTTCATATATTAGCAAATTGGTGACAGTTTTCCAATAAGAAAAAAAATAAATTTATCTTATACTAATAAATGTAATTACAATAACCCTTAAGTGCTATGATATATACACCTTTTTTTTTCTACAGAGAGAGTGAGGAGGAGCAAGGTTCCAACTAGTTCTTAAGGGAATGAAGGCCCTGGCTACAAGCTAGCTATGATATACATATATGCATACATAAGCAGTGATTCCTCTTAGCTAACTACAGATGCTGCAATAAGTTCCTAACTTGTTTGGCAACCAAATGAAGAAAATTTGATCCATATCCAACACCAACTGAATAACCCTTAAGTTAAACCGAGCCTAACAGGGCGGAGTTCCGATCTACGTCAGTTTTTGTCACCCCTACCTCCAACCAATGGCGAGTTTGCAGCAACCCATGGAAACCACAATTTTTTTTTTTCAGACCTCTGCATTGTAACACAATCGTCCATTCTTTTAACTGGTCTCTCATTGATGGTTATACATGGCTGGCAATCAGTTCAGACTATGGAGGAAACTACTGATGGACCTATTCTGAAAATTTAATTTGTAATAGCAATGCCCCTAATGTACAAAGGATTAGGTTTCAGTAGTCTGGTTTAAAAGATTTTTTTTGTAAGGACCAAAGGGAGAATCCTGAAATATATCCTATATTTTTCTCTGTATTTTTTGATAGAAATAACAAAAACTGACGCAAAGTAACATTCTTATCATGCAGGAACCAGAAACATCAAAAGTTACTACGGCTCCTAATGAGATTATTAGGTACATCATCAGCCCCCAAAACCCAGTCATGACCCAGTATTTAGGATTGGTGTGATGATGGTATATTTCTCTGTACAAATAAGCACTGAACAGTAATGCTTATATCCTGTGTTTTATTTTCGACAAGGGCAAAGGGCGCCAATGGCATCGACATCAGTCCTCACTATTATATTTAATTTCTTATTTTTTAAGTGAGGGCAAACACACTAGTACTTTGGAATAGCAAATTCAGTGCTAGAACAGGGAGTGGTTAAAGTACAAGTTACAACATATTGGAGGAGGAGGGGATATCTTATCGAGCTAAACGCGTCAACACCAAAGATTTAGGAGCAACAGAAACAAATTTCAGTAGCTTTAATCTAATTCCAAGAAAACCATAGAATTTTAAATGGCCAGAGTTCCCTCTTTCTAAATTGGGAAAACAAAAGTAATTCAATTGACACAGATAGAATTCAGTACCAGGCGAAGGTATCTCTAAATAAAGGACAGCCAAAGCAGCGCACGAAAGCTAGTTCATTGCAACAAGAGATCGTAAGCCTAAAAGCACAGAGAGAAGAGGCAGAACTTGTTTTATTTATTTGGTGAATAAAATAGTAGAACAAACTTCAGTTGATGCCCCAAATCCATCATCTGGGTCGGCCATGTGATATGGCCACACAATCCCTAGGGTAGGTCTCTAGAGAATATACTATGCCTGAAAAATTTATTACAATCTTAATATCCGTGAACAAAAATGATCTTATTTCATAACAACTAACAAACTTGTATACAATTATAAAAATCTTTTGTCCAACCGGTACAAGGATGCTCTATGTAATTATTCCTTCCACTTGTAATCTCAACCATAGCTAAGTACTATGCAATTTGCAACACTGAAAAAAAGAAGTTGTGAGTTTTACAGCCCAATAAGAATTTATGCACATTCACACCAATAAAATAATATAGTTTGAAAATAACAATAAGTGACACCAAAATGAAAATATAAATTATAAATTCTCTTTTCAAACATCTAATATAACTCAATTAAATTAACAAATATCTGCATATACATACACCAAATATCCCATTTGTCAAAAGAGATATATCACAGCATACCAACAAGCCAAACCCTTTATTATAAAATCTCTTTTCAAACATCTAATATAACTCAATTAAATTAACAAATATCTGCATATACATACACCAAATATCCCATTTGTCAAAAGAGATATATCACAGCATACCAACAAGCCAAACCCTTTATTCAGCATTGGTCTCATGTGTTTTATATTCCATTTCTCATTAATTCAATTTCAAGTTTAATAGCAATATTCTCTGACGTTCGCCTAACCAAGATTATGACCCAGCAGTCTACGATTGCTAAACAAAATCTCATGCGTAAGCCCGTGAAAGCTATGCCACGCATAAGCTCGTGGAGGCTATCCCACGCATAGCTTGTGGAGGCTATCGTACACATAAGCCAGTAGAGACTATCCCATGACAAGGTTAGTTCACATCATATCCTATCCATCTAATTTGTATGTTTTTCTTGCTAAATCACTTTTCATTTACACAATATATTCCTCACAAATTTTAGGTATAATTATTTATATAATCGTATTTTCAGTATCTGAAATATATAATAATTGTACAAGTATGTTCATACCAAAAATTATATAAAACATATCATCTCATACTAAAGGAAGTCTCATGATGCAAATCTTATGATACAAATCTCACGATGCAAATCCGATAGTATAAATCAATAAGCATATACATATATATTTGTAATCAAGTATAGGAATTCTTACCTCTATCGCAATCCAACACAGTTACAACAGTACCAATTCACACCTAACATGACCAGTCAATTTAATATCAATATAAAACCAATTTATCCCTTATCAATCACTCGCAGTATTGATGAATCAATTATTTAGTAATTATCTAATTTTAGAGTTCTACTATTTGAATTACCTATATTCTCTATCCTCCTTTAATTGAAAATTAAAATAAATAAAAAGTCAGGGCCCTCGATGAAGAAATTAAAGTATAAGATCTCATTGGGCTTCTTTCTGTCTGATTGATTGCAGCCCCTATACAAAACTAGGGTTGACTATAAAAATAGATTTATATAAAAAAAATTATGAGGCCAGCTAGATGACAATGTCCAAATGTTCGAATCAGACAGTTCAGAGATTATCAATTATAGGTCTAATGATAGCTGACTTGGGGTGAAGGAAGGATAGTCAATTAGATAGCAACATCTGACGGTTCGAGTCGGTCTACTCTAGCTAATCGATCTAGTCAACTCGTGAAACAAAAACTAGACCATGGCATGAATAACACAATAGGGACTAATGATGATAGAGTGTAGTGGTGCCCGATCGCCCAAATTAGTCAAAATAGTGTTTTCCAGATTATCGGATCAAGAAATAGGTATCAAATTCAGCAAGGGGAACATGCCAGAGTGAAGGCTAGTATGACGGATAGTCGCAATAATACTAGTCCAGGACCCTCTAATGGGGTCAACCTGGGTCTACAAAGAGAACATTTAAGACCCTCCTGCTGGGTTCATTAAATCCTGCAAAGAGAGAGAAAGAGAAGAAGAGAAAACAAAGAAAGATAGAGAAAAGAGAAAAGAGAAAGAGAGAGAAGAGAGAGGAGAGAGAAAGAAGAGAGGGTTCTCTTCTTCTTTTCCAAAATAGGGGGAGAGCCCACTCCCTTTCTTCTCAAATCAAGGGTGATGGCCACCAAAGTGGCCCACCATCGGCGATGGTGACCGTGGCACCACCGGCGATGGTGACTAGCCGACATAAGGAAGAAGAGAGGAAGAACTGAAAAAAGGTGGAGAGGATGATCCTTGGCAACTCCACCAAAGATCCTGATGGGCCCACTGAGCAGCTGCCATACAATCTTAGGGGTCCCAGAAGGTGGCAAAATCTGGCCAAACTCTATGGCCAGCGACGATGAAACCTAGAAGAAAAGGGGCCAAAATAGGACACCTTTTTCGGATGAAATTCTAGCGATTCACTAGTGCAAATCAAGGAGAATGGTGGCTAGATGACCAAAAAAGAAAGAGAAGAAGATGTAGAGTGATTAACATGGTCCGGCGAAGATTCAAGGAAGAGATTCGGAGAAGAATGGTCAAGATTGGCGGTGATTCTTGGACTTCTGGGTGATGGTTTTCAACGGAGGAGGAGGATATTAAATAGAGAGAATCCTAGAGTTTTAGATAGACTCGGATTGCTCTAGGGCTCTTGGAGTTCGATAGAATCGGGGGAGGAAGAAGACTCCCAACCGGAGTCTTCTTCTTCGCCTGCCTCGTACAATAGGGCACGTTTGGCGTTGGGCCTAGCCTCTTTAGGTCGGCCCACTAGCCTAAGGAAATTAGGCTATTACATATTAAATATAGTTTCATGATAACTAAGAAATTTTTGAAAAGGTCGTCTTTCTTTGCACTGATACAATGAAAAATCAACATATCTATGAATGAAGGACAAATAAATGAAGGTTGCAAAACTATTTTGCTAGAACGAGAGATCCCAAACCTTAGCAAATAAGAGACAACACAGACGCTATCTCCTTTTCATTCACATCTTTTGGACAAACCAAATTCCAATTCTCTTCTCCGCAGGCTTTTCCGAACATGCTGAGGTAGCACCTGTTTTATTTATTTTGTCAATATAACGGTTGAACAAACTTCAGTAGATTAAATAAAGTTTCATGAAAACTAAGAAATTTTTGAGAAGGTTGTAGTCTGCTCTTTCTTTACACTGATAGAATGAAAAATCTAAGATCAACATATCGGCGAATGAAGGACCAATAAATGAAGGGTGCAAAACTATTTTGCTAGAACAAGAAATCACAAACATTGGCAAATAGGGGACAAAACAGACCCTATCTCCCTTTCATTCACATCTTTCAGACAAGCCAAATTTCAGATCTCTTCTCAGTAGCAGCAGGCTTTTCTGAACATGCTGAGGGTAGGGCTTCTTGATCTCCAAAAAATTACTTTTTCTTAATTCATCACAGTCCATCATGTCCCATAGTTATCAACAATGTTCCTTTAATTTTAATGTAGGTCTATCACTATATTTCCCTGATTTCATATATTAATAAAAATAACCCAATTTTCAGGTAAAACAGAAGAAAAGAAACAGTAAATTATCCTATACAAATAAGTATAATTACAATCAGACTTAGTCTTGATAAACTGTAACAGCTATAATATATACATCAATACAATAGTCCTTACTAGTTATTACTGCACTTACTCGGAAAATCTTGACCCAAGCCTGGTTGAACAGGGCGGGGCTTCAGAGTAGTTTTCACATTGTATCAGTTTGTGCCACCCCTACCTACAACTAATGGAGAATTATTATTAACTATAGAAACATTAAATTTTCATTCAGATTTACTATGCTGCATCTTCTACTTTCAGTTATTACTTCCAAGCCATCTCAAATAGATGGTTCAGGCTCACAAAACTTCCAAAACTCACTGGTTATGTCGTGCCACCGACTGTGCCACCAGAAGTATCTGAGTCACTTCTCTCCTGTGCACCATGGGTTTTGGCTGTTGTCACTTCACGGCGCAGCTGCTCCGAGCAGGCTGCTTTTCTAGTTTCTACTAAGCAATGCTGTTGATATCAGTATGGAAAAAGATTAATGAGAGGACTAATTTGAGCCTAATTTACCACAGTACGAAAAGTTAGGATCTAATAACATTGTGAGGAAAAATTAATGTTAACATGTAATGAAGTAGAGAACCCTGAAGTGTAACCTATAATTATAGTCAAACTACTGTTGCTTACATGTCATACATATATCTCTGAACCAACAAACATCTCTAGACATTAATGCTTATTGTTTGTTTTCTAAACATTTTATATAAGGAGAAATAAGAAAGGGGAGGGCAAGGCCATGCAGGCCATGCATAGCATTGGCCTCAGTCCTTATGCATAATTTTTTTAATTTCTTTTTTTTTGCATATATACTCTCCTGAATATATAAAATTGCATTAATATTCTCGTAAAATTACTATTTGCATGCATATCTCCTTCTTTTTTTCTTCTTTTTGCATATATACCCATATTATCTAACATCGTTAAGAAATTTTAAATAACTGAGTATTCTTATGGATAGATATACAAAAAAAGTTATAAGGGTATACATGCAAATAACAACTTTATGAGGATGTTATGTAGTTTCTCATATTTAGAAGGGTGTACATTCAAAAAATCTATTAAAAAAAGATTAAAACTTAGCTGGTACTTATTAAGTCTTTTATGGTTCAATTAGATCGACTAGTTAAAAAAAGATAGAGCCACATTATCAATTTTCTTTTTAAGATTAATATTAGGTGATCACTTTGGTAATGATATTCTCTATTTGATTTTAATATAATTATTATTATTGAATCTATAACATATGTATATTCTTCATTATTTTTAAAAGATAAAAATATATCAAATTTAAATTAATTATAGATGCTTAGATTAGTAAAATATTTTTTAATGATTTGTAAATGTTGAGTTGTTATTTGTTTTTGAGGTAAGAATTTTGTAAAAATAGCATGATTTATTCTATAAGAGTTGATATTAGCAGGAGATCATGTGATATAATAATATTAATTTTTTTTGCCACCTTTTATTATTAAGAACATCTAAATTATTTTTACTAAATTTTGATCTTTTTTATTAGATTTTTTTAAGTGTATACCCTTCTAAATATGCATTATCGAATGAATACTCTTGCAAAGTTTTTATTTGCATGTATATCTTTATAAATTATTTTTTTTGCGTGTCTACTTATAAGTCATTTCAAATTTAAATCATTTATTTTTCAACAACATTAGATGGTATAAGTACATATATAAAAAAGAGAGAGAAAAATGGTATATATATATATATATAATAAGTATTTTATGAGACTATACATGTAAATAGCAATTTTATGAAAGTATTCATATAATTTTATATATTTTGGAGGGTATATATGTAAATTTTTTATTGAGGCCAACCCTTGTGACGATTGAAACCTACTTGAAATGACAAATACACTAGTAATTTGGGATAGCAATTTGAGGGTGGAGTGGAGTGGTCCAACCAAGCTAACAACCTCGATCACAAAGATTTAGATTTAGGCACGTATGCAAATAGAACAACATAACAAATGTTAAAAACTCAAAATCTAATTCCAAGAGAACCATGTAAATTTAAATGACAGCAGTTCCCTCTTTCTTTAAACTGAAAACAAAAGTTTAAGGATGGGTAGATAAAGAAAGACAAAACCCAGTATCATACAGCAACATCTATGAATAAAGGAAAATTAGAAGCAGATCAAGAAAGCAAATTTCTTGCAACAAGAGATTGTAAATTCAAGAATCCAAATAGGAAAAACAGAACTTATTTTCTAGTTTGTTGTGAGCAGAACTACAGAACACACTTCAATGATTAAATATATTTTCATTACAAACAAGAAATATTTAATATGGTTATAGTTCCTTCTTTCTTTAAAGTAGGGGAAAAGAAAAAAATGGAAAAAAAAAAAACAACCTCAGCTCAACAAAGTCATATCTCATTATCAAATTTCAGCAACATCTATGAGTGAAATACAAAGAAATTACGAGCAAAAAGCCAATTCGCCAACAACAAGAGATCATAACCCAATAGACCAAGGAGGAGAAACAGACCCTATTTGTTTTTAATTCACACTTTTCGGGCCGACCGAGCTCCGATCACCTTCCCGATAGCAGCAGGCTTTTCAGAACATGTCAAGGAAGAGGGCTTCTTCATCTCCTTACTGCTCCTCACCGAGGATCTCAAACTATTCACACGACTCGATGAGAAGTCGGCTGGCACCGATTTCCGCACGCTATTAACGTTCTTCGAGTTCCTCCTTTTTGCCAGTTCAATGGCGATACCGGGGTCTTGAGAAACCAACTCATCCGCAATCTCCTTCTTTCTCTTAAGCCTCTCATTCCTTCGAGCCGAATAAACTTCATAGAACCTCCCTCTTTCAAACATAGGACTACTGCTGGAAGAAGTACTGGAGGAAGCAAGAGTGGTATCCATATCATCGTTGGATCCAAACTCTTCCTTGGCCCTTTTGGCCAGCGCCATCAACTCCGGCGAGATCATCTGATAGACAGGCCGGATCAGTGATTTCATGGAGGAGGAGGGGCGACTGGAGAACTCAGAATTTTTACAAGTGGCTGCACCATGGAGAAACTCACAAGTTTTAACATAAATGGAAAGATTGGTAACTGTAAGGGAGAGATATTGAAATCGATCTATCTCATACGTGGTCGGGTTTGGACAGTGGGAGTGGTGTGCAGAGCCCGGCCAGAACGAAGACGCCGTGGCGACACCGCCAGAGGAGGCCTCCGATCCATTGGAGACATCTGATAATTCATCATAAGCACAGCAAAATTATCCAGAAGGAAAACAAAAAATTCACAAGAGAAAGGAGACCCCTTCTGGGTCGTTTCCGGGAGGTTTTATTATTACGGTTTCTGGGAGGGGCCTCAAAATTGGAAGGGGTTGAAGTGAGGGCGCGTCCTCCAACGGTCGAATCTCTTTTAAATCGGCCGCCCGTTGCGCTTTGTTACAGGGGCCCCCATTCTTCGAGGGTAATTACGAAATAGCCATCAGACCAATCGGAACAAAAGAAAAATATCCACCAAGATGCTGCAATCTGGGACTGGGAGTGGGCCTACTGAAAAAGAGCTGCTTTGCTTCATCGAGAAATCCCAACTTCGTGAATGGTTGCGGCAACAGTGGATGGTGAGACTGGTGATTGGATTTTCTGCCGGTAGGGTCTCAGGCAAGTTGACCCACTTTTCTCTTCTCTCTTTATACTTGCAGTTGAGCCTCTTTGCGAGATGCACTGCGATGCCTCTTCAGCAACGATCTTTGACGGATTAGGCAATCCATGGATATGCGGAGGTACTGGGATTCTTCAGTATGCTAATGACACCATCATTTTCACCCGCACCAGGAAGCAATACATGGCAGTCCTGAAGCTCATCCTCTTCTGTTTCAAGCTGGTCTCTAACCTCTCTATCACCCATCAGAAAGTTATGTTTCAGCAGCAAGCTAGAACACCTCGGCGGTGGAAGAACGCGACGGATGGCTCAACTACACATTGGTTTCCAATCCCTTTTATGTATCTTCGGTTACCTTTGAGTGGAGGAAAACCTTCAAAAGCCGATTGGATAGTCCTTATTCAGCGTGTGAAATCTAGATTAGCCACTTGGAAAAGCATCTATCCTTCACCGAACATCTCGCCTTGGTAAACTCTGCGCTCACATCACTACTTGTCTCTCTTCAAAATACCCTCTTAGGTTGTTAAAAGATTAGATGGCTTTAGTTGGTCCTTTCTTTGGAAATAGATGCTCTGCTGCATACTGTTGCAATTAGTCCTCCAAGGCCATCTGCCTATCCCGGGGATAGGTACTCCCAGGTATTGCTAGACCCCATCCAGCTCACCCACCCTTAATATTTGCTTTATGCTGGATTTGAGTTGAGGGTTGATCTTGGGGCTGGAGCAGACAATGGATTTGGTGTGGTTTACTTTCTTTCTAAAAGCAATGCAGTAATCATCCAAGGTCCTCTGGATCACTAGGGCATTCTTCCTAGTGGCCTTTGCAAGCAACATGCAATCATCAGCGAAAAGAAGGTGTAAAATCAGCTCAATAGTGGGGTTGGTCTGTAGGCATCGAACACTCGCCCGGAGGGCTCTAGATAGGGCGTCAGCATAGATAATAAATAGGTAGGGGGATAGAGGGCAACCTTGTGACAGGCCGACAATGGATTCGAAGAAGGGCGTTGGTGAGCCATTTACTAAGATAGCGAAGAAAGGCATCTGAATGTAGCTCATGATCCATTTGATCCACCTCTTATGGAACCCAAAGCTTTCCAAGAAATGGGTTAGGAACTGCTAGCTCATACGATCATAAGCCCTCTCTATGTTAAGCTTGATCGCCATCAAGTTGTATCAACTCGAGGCCTAGTGGAGATCCTACATGAACTCCTAAGCGATGAGAATGTTATCCGTGATGCTTTGGCCACGAACGAAGGCTCCTTGCTCTGGATTAATGAGACGCAGAATAATGCCCTACAATCTGATGACCAAAATTTTTGCGACAACTTTGTATAAGGTTGTACATATACTAATGGGCCTATAATGATCCGACTTCATGGCATCCTGTCTCTTTGGAGTCGGAGTAATAAATATTCTTTCTAGGCATTGGGCATCATCTCATTGCAAAAGAATTGCTAGACCGCAGCAACAATCTCATGCCAAATGATGTCCAAGTATCTTCTAAAGAAGGAGGAGGAAAAGCCATCAGGGCTAGGGGCCTTGTCCTCAGCCAATGACTACATCACCTCCTGGACCTCTGTAGCCTCAATCAGGGTAGTAAGGGCAGTGTTCTCAGCATCTAAAACTCTCATTGAAGGTGGCATGCCCATCATATGACTGTTGGTCCCAGGCTGTGTCGTCCATCTAGATCTGAAGAACTGTAGAAGTTTCCAATTGATAGCACCAACATCTTTAGTAGTTTGGCTACTGCTAGCCCTCAAGATTTTGATTCTATTCCTCTGTCTCCATATGATTGTGGACTGGTGAAAATATCTAGCATTCCTATCACCCTTTGCGATCCACTATGCTCTGAACTTCTGTCGCTAAAAAATCTCTTACTAGCGTAAGAGAGAGTGGTGCACTGCCAATGTCAATCTGATCTCATGCAGTTCATCCGACGAGAGCCCCCACATTGCTCCTCCTTAGACTGGATTTAGGATATAGGTTGAATCTCTTCCAGTCTCCTAAAGATGTTACACACCTCCACTCAATTCCATGCCCAGAGCTGAAATTTTGTAAGCTCCAACTTTCAAGTAACCTAATACATCGCATCTCCACTCATAGCCATCCGCCGGACATCTCACACAATATTCCATAACTGCGAGTAGGAGAGCCAAATCTTATCAAAGCGAAAAGAAGACTGATAAGGGGTGGGTGAGTTGGTACTAACCAACACTGGACAATTATCCAAAGCGATCCGCATTAAGTGGTTCACATGATAATTCAGAAAGCACTAAATTCTTCTAGCCATTGAGAACGCCCGATCAATTCTCTTTCAAACTCTTCTCCAGCCCTAGTGGTTATTGTACCTGTCAATGAGACCATTGGTTGCAATGAAGTCTTGGAACTCTCTAACCTCAGCCTTGGAGGAGAAGAGTTTGCCTTCCCTCTTCTTCTATGGCCCATCATCACAATTGAAGTCACCTGCCACAAGGGATGGGATGCCTTGCTAGATCAAGATAGCTGCCTTACTCAACAAAACTCGATGCTCCCTATAATCAGTGCTGGCATACAATACAGACAAAACTCAAGGATGCCCAGTATGATCAGAAATCACCATGATAAGTTGTTGATTGTATTTATGAAAGACATCAAAAGTAGCAAATCCCTATCTCCACACCACCACAATATCTCTCAACAGGCTTCGAGATTCAATGGCAAAGAAACCCCACTAAGGTGGGAACTGCTGCTTGGCCCGTTGAAGACTTCTACCACACAATCTTGTCTTAGATAGAACTCATACATCCGGATTATGAGCTATACCAATCTTCTAAAGGAGGTTGAAAAAGATGGCTTCCCTGCATCCCTGCAGTTCCAGAGCAAGCACTTCATCTATACAAGATAGTGGCTTTGGGTGGACACCTAACTTCCGTCTCCTCATCACCCCCAACTTGGGTGGAGGTTCCCAAGGCCTCCCCCTTGGAGCTCACTCTTCCGCACCTCTCTAGCTAACACCATTTTCAACCTCTGGACCATTGGCATGTGGTCTCCACCATCAGGCACAATCATCGGTCGCTGAGTCGGTTACTTTCCATCACCCACATCCACAGTGGGTTTCAGTGTCACTCCAGAATTAGGTTTCACTGGGCTCCTGTAGCATCGATTAGACAGCACGTCCTCCAGGCTAAATTCCATTTTGTCCTCCAACTCCACCTTGCGGCCTGCTCCACTCCTTCAATGGTTTGCCCTGTTGTCACTGAAATGCTCGGTGTTCAGCACCTGCACACTACAGAAGGTGCCCTACTTCCCAACATCGAATGAAGAAGTCAGGGTCGGTGTCGTGCTGTTGCCGCTTGCCTCAAAGGAAGAGAGCGTCAGAGGAAGGGGAGCCTTTGTCGGGGAGGTCGTCGGATCCTCCACTTCATCTTCTGATTCAACCATCCTTTGCGAAGAGGAAGGAGGGCTTCTGGCCCATTTGAGCTGGCCCCTGCCATACCTAGCCTCCATCATAACCGGGTCCAGCAGCCCACTAACAATGTCTAGGCCTATCAGGTTGCTATCCGAGCTCTAGCCCATAACCTTCCGCTTCTTCGAGTTGGGTTCCAATCTAGGACCGGTTTGACCCACCTAGAACAACAAGGTTCTTTCATGGCCAAAAACAGCTTCCTTTATAGCCAGGTTTCCATCCCTTCTTTTCATCTTTTTTTTATTATTGTTTGACTACACGGGTTCCACATGGGCTAGATTGTGAGAATTGGCCCAAATAGACATGTCCGAAATTGAAGTCAGCAAGCCCCACCAACATCAATTTTTTAAAAAATATTCAAACAAAAAAATTGGGATCGAAACGGTGAAAATTGCATCCTCTGCGCAATCCCCACATCGTTGAGATAAGGAGGAGGCGATGTGAACGATGACCAATCTACGAGTTAAGTCCAGTTGGTCACATCTTTTTACTACTACAATCTAATTGTCAGTTTACTTTTAAACATTCACATCAATTTTACTGCTTGATATTTCTTCCTAGTTTTGTAGTTTCTTTTAGTGTTTCTACCTTCTCTCTGTAGAATCGACACCCCAATATATACTGCGATAGCCGCATTATTCTTTAGGCGTAATCAGCACCCTTATTATATAATAAACTAGATCCGCTCCAATAAACATATTCTATAATCTAAACCATTGCTAACTATATTTCCTATGACATTTTTATAGCCTTAGTCATAGGTAACCAAAATTAATAATTCAGCACAATTAAATGCACTAAACTCAGTCGAATGGCTCAACCAACCCAACTCAAATGCGATGACTCATTAATCCTAGATAAACTATTCAGAAATTTTTCTTTTCATCAAATTATTTTAAATAAACTCTATATTCACTGTATAGAACTTTCTATATTCTAGAATTTACAGGACAAGATATGATAAAAGTAAAATTTAAAGGTATTCAAGTCATTATGCTCACAAAAAGTAAGTAAACAACAATGTTGCAAAGCAAAAGCTTTAAACCATCAATGTAAACTATCATAATTGTCTTCCATAATATCTGAAAAATAACTGAAATAAAAATACACAAGCCATAGCCGGAATCCTAATTACATCAACTACACCGCAACTGAAATCTTAATACTAAAATCAAAATACTAATGATAACAAAATCACAGCCAATGAGCATGTTCTCAACAACTTGGTTGGCGAGCTAATCTTGTGACGTCTGTTGAGGAAACTTGAACCTGTATTTGCTAAAATCAAGATGATGTCCCATCACCGGTTTCTCAACAAGGATCTGCTTTGCACGGTCTCGCACCTTCTCCCGCAGCCTCTCAAGTGCGCTCTCGAACTCTACCAGCTCATGTAACTCGAGATCATCAATTCGCTTGTTCCACCAAAATCAACCGCTATGCAGTGTCTCCTCCTCAGTCGCACTCTCTCCTCCTGTTGCGTGTTCGGCATCCTGCATCGCTGCGTGTTCCACTTGCGAACTGCCGGTGATGTCCAACATTTCAGCCTCCGAGCTGGCCTCTCTTTCCAGTTCATCTTCTTCATCGTCCGACTCCAATGCCTTATCCTGCCTGATGGCATCGCCGCCATCTAATTCATCGCCTTTAGTTGACGATTCACCTTCTCCAGAAGACCTGGTAAGACCTCCACTTGCAGCGTCCGACCCCCGAGCCACGATGTCAGCGTTGCCATGAAACTTATCATTATCCGATGATCCATCTTTGCTGTTTTCTATGCTAAGGAAGCGATCGGCAACAGATTGTATGGTAGGATGGCTGAAACTGAATACGTTACCAACTTTGGAGAAGATGAGGATGGCGATTCCACTGCCTGCACGAACAAGCTTCTTTGCATTGGAGAAGAGACCCTTCCGTCGCTTGGAGAAGCAGATATCTCTCGCAGCCTCTTACGATTCCTCTATTCTTAGGAATCATTGGAGTCGTCAGTTGCTTATGCGGGAAACTTGGAGTGCATCATGGCCACACACGGCCGTGACCTAAGCCTAGTTGCTATAACTCGCCCTGGCCCACAACTCAAGCCTCTCTATCAGGGCCTGTTATCAAGGCGGTACCCACTTTCTTCGCCAAATTGAGGACCTATCACTTAAGAGTATGAATGGGTTGGGTCAAGTCAATTTAGGCATATTTCTAAAAATTGAACCGATTTAAACTAGTTTTTATGAATTAAAATTAGAACCGAGCTGACCATCTACAAAAATCACTCATAAGTTGCCATGAAACTTATCATTATCAGATGATTCGTCTTTCCTATTTTCTGGGCAAAGGAAGCGATCAGCAACAGATTGTATGCTAGGGTGGCTGAAGCTGAATACATTACCAACTTTGGAGAAGATGAGAATGGCGATTTCACTGCCTGCACGAGCGAGCTTCTTTGCCTTGGAGAAGAGACCCTTCCGTCGCTTGGAGAAGCAAATATCTCTCGCAGTATTTTTGTCGATGATCTCGATGGGGATCTTCCGGCGACCCATGAGGAAGAAGAAAGGTTGGGTTTGTTTTCTTTTAGCTCTAATGGTTGCTTCGTGCAGGGACGTAAGCGTCGTATATAAAAGAAAAGTTTCCAGCAAATTCGAGATAGAAACAAACTGGAAGATGGAATCCGATAGTGAATCGGCTTCTAATTAGACATGAAACAACTAAGAAAACTTTTCTTTATTTTTTTGATAAAAAGATAAGTACTCGATCTAGAGTTTGTTACGAATAAGGTCAGACACGGGTGTCGCAGCCTCTTTCGATTCCTCTATTCTCATGATTCATAGGAGTCGTCGATTGCTTATGAGGGGAACTTGGAGTGCATCATAGCCACATACGGCTGTGACCTAAGCCTAGTTGCTATAACTCGCCCTGGCTGGCAACCCAATCCTCTCTATCATGGCCTGCTATCAAGGCGGTACCCACTTTCTTCGCCAAATTGAGAACCTCTCACTTAAGAGTTTGAATGGGTCGGGTCAGGTCAATTTAGGTATATTTCTCAAATTGAACCGATTTAAACTAGTTTTCATAAATTGAAATTAGCACCGAGCTGACCATCTACAAAAATCCCTAATAAGTTCCCATGAAACTTATCATTATCAGATGATCCGTCTTTTCTGTTTTCTGGGCTAAGGAAGCGATCGGCAACAGATTGTATGCTAGGATGGCTGAAACTGAATATGTTACCAACTTTGGAGAAGATGAGGATGGCGATTTCACTGCCTGCACGAGCGAGCCTCTTTGCCTCAGAGAAGAGACCCATCCGTCGCTTGGAGAAGCAGATATCTCTCGTAGTTTTTTGGTCGATGATCTCGAAGGGGATCTTCCGGCGACCCATGAGGAAGAAGAAAGGTAGGGTTTGTTTTCTTTTAGCTCTAATGGTTGCTTAGTGCAAGGACGTAAGCGTCGTATCTAAATAAAATGTTTTCGACAAATTCGAGATTGAAACAAACTGGGAGATGGAATCCGATAGTGAATCGGCTTCTAATCAGGCATGGAGCGACTAAGAAATCTTTTTTTTGTTTTTTTTGGTAAAAAGATGAGGACTCGATCTGGAGTTTCTTACGAATAAGGCCAGACACGGCTGTCGCAGCCTCTTTCGATTCCTCTATTCTCAGGATTCATAGAAGTCGTCGGTTGCTTATGAGGGGAACTTGGAGTGCATCATGGCCACACATGGCTGTGACCTAAACCTAGTTGCTATAACTCGCACTAGCCCACAACCCAAGCCTCTCTATCAGGGCTTGCTATCAAGGCGGTACCCACCTTCTTCGCCAATTTGAGGACCTCTCACTTAAGAGTATGAATGGGTCGGGTCAGGTCAATTTAGGTATATTTTTAAAATTGAATCGATTTAAACTAGTTTTCATAAATTGAAATTAGAACCGACTTAACCATCTACAAAAATCACTGATAAGTTGCCATGAAACGTATCATTGTCAGATGGTCCATCTTTCCTGTTTTCTGGGCTAAGGAAGCAATTGGCAACAGATTGTATGCTAGGGTGGCTGAAACTGAATATGTTACCTACTTTGGAGAAGATGAGCATGGCGATTTCACTGCCTGCACGAGCGAGCTTCTTTGCCTTGGAGAAGAGAACCTTCCATCGCTTGGAGAAGCAGATATCTCTCGCATTTTTTTTGTCGATGATCTTGATGGGGATCTTCCGGCGACCTATGAGGAAGAAGATAGGTAGGGTTTGTTTTCTTTTAGCTCTAATGGTTACTTGGTGCAAGGACGTAAGCATCGTATATAAATAAAAAGTTTTCGAAAAATTCAAGATAGAAACAAACTGGAGGATGGAATTCGATAGTGAATCGGCTTCTAATCAGACATGGAACGACTAAGAAAAATTTTCTTTATTTTTTTGGTAAAAAGATAAGGACTCGATCTAGAGTTTGTTACGAATAAGGCCATACACGGCTGTCATAGCCTCTTTCGATTCCTCTATTCTCAGGATTCATAGGAGTCGTCAGTTGCTTATGAGGGGAACTTGGAGTGCATCATGGCCACACACGGCTGTGACCTAAACCTAGTTGCTATAACACGCCCTGGCCCACAACCCAAGCCTCTCTATCAGGGCCTGCTATCAAGGCGGTACCCACTTTCTTCGCCAAATTGAGGACCTCTCACTTAAGAGTATGAATGGGTCGGGTCAGGTCAATTTAGGTATATTTCTAAAATTGAACCGATTTAAACTAGTTTACATGAATTGAAATTAGAACCGTGCTGACCATCTACAAAAATCACTGATAAGTTGCCATAAAACTTATCATTATCAGATGATCCGTCTTTCCTATTTTCTGGGCTAAGGAAGCGATCGGCAATAGATTGTATGCTAAGGTGGCTGAAACTGAATACGTTATAAACTTTGGAGAAGATGAGGATGGCGATTTCACTGCCTGCGCGAGCGAGCTTCTTTGCCTTGGAGAAGAGACCCTTCTGTCGCTTAGAGAAGCAGATATCTCTCGCAGTTTTTTTGTCGATGATCTCGATGGGGATCTTCCGGCGACCCATTAGGAAGAAGAAAGGTAGGGTTTGTTTTCTTTTAGCTATAATGGTTGCTTGGTGCAAAGACGTAAGCGTCGTATATAAATAAAAAGTTTTCGGCAAATTCGAGATAGAAACAAATTGGAAGATGGAATCCGATAGTGAATCAGCTTCTAATCAGACATGGAACGACTAAGGAAATATTTCTTTATTTTTTTGGTAAAAAGATAAAGGCTCGATCTAGAGCTTGTTACGAATAAGGCCACCCACGGCTGTCGCAGCCTTTTTCGATTCCTCTATTCTCAGGATTCATAGGAGCCATCGGTTGCTTATGAGGGGAACTTGGAGTGCATCATGGCCACACACGGCCGTGACCTAAGCCTAGTTGCTATAACTCGCCCTGGCCCACAACCCAAGCCTTTCTATTAGGGTCTGTTATCGAGGCGGTACCCACTTTCTTCGCCAAATTGAGGACCTATCACTTAAGAGTATGAATGGGTTGGGTCAGGTCAATTTAGGTATATTTCTAAAAATTGAACCGATTAAAACTAGTTTTCATAAATTGAAATTAGAACCGAGCTGACTATCTACAAAAATCACTCGTAAGTTGCCATGAAACTTATCATTATCAGATGATCCGTCTTTCCTGCCTGATGGCATCGCCGCCATCTAATTCATCGCCTTTAGTTGACGATTCACCTTCTCCAGAAGACCTGGTAAGACCTCCACTTGCAGCGTCCGACCCCCGAGCCACGATGTCAGCGTTGCCATGAAACTTATCATTATCCGATGATCCATCTTTGCTGTTTTCTACGCTAAGGAAGCGATCGGCAATAGATTGTATGGTAGGATGGCTGAAACTGAATACGTTACCAACTTTGGAGAAGATGAGGATGGCGATTCCACTGCCTGCACGAACAAGCTTCTTTGCTTCGGAGAAGAGACCCTTCCGTCGCTTGGAGAAGCAGATGTCTCTCGCAGTTTTTTTGTCGATGATCTCGATGGGGATCTTCCGACGACCCATGAGGAACAAAAAAGGAGTATAAATTAAGGCAAAGAAGAGAACGCTAGGGTTTGTTTTCTTTTAGCTCTTATGGTTGCATGCTTGGTGCAAGGAGATAGAAACAAATTGGAAGATGGAATCCGATAGTGAATCGGTTTCTAATCAGGCATGGAACGACTAAGAAAACTTTTCTTTATTTTTTTGGTAAAAAGATAAGGGCTTGATTTAGAGTTTGTTACAAAAAAGGCCACACACGGCCGTCGCAGCCTCTTTCGATTCCTCTATTCTCAGGATCATAGGAGCCATCGGTTGCTTATGAGGGGAACTTGGAGTGCATCATGGCCACACACGGCTGTAACCTAAGCCTAGATGCTATAACTATTAGGATCCCACATATGCCATGAAAATTCGAAATAATTTTCAGATTGCAGCGGAAAAACTATGCGGGATCCGTTCATCGCATGAACGTATTTTAAAACCATTCGTTTGTAGATAGATTAGAATTAAATTATTTTAAAATATTTTAAAATCATTAAGAAGATCAGATCTTCACCTTGTGCGGGTAGATGGTCTCCGCAAATCTGATTTACGTGGATTTGTAGAAGGTTCGATGGAAGCCGCACACGCGTCCGGCCTCTACGGGTATCCACACGAGGTAATGATTCGATCGAAGCCTACGTATCTCCCCGGGGTGCTAGCTCCCTTGCAGAGATGGCTTTTGATGGCTGAAGTCCTCCCTTTCAATCAACTCTTGAATGCTTAGGGAGGAGGAGGAAGAAAGACGGATCAAAGGGAACAAGAACAAAACACTTTCAGCCTTTTCCCTTTGCTTTTGTTGGCACCAAGAATGAAGAAGGAGGAGAGCCACCAAGGATTCTTCTTCCTCTTCTCTTGCTTGCGGATGAAAGGAGGAAGGGGGTCCTTTTTGCTGCCGTGAACACCAAAAGAAGGATTAGAGGAGGGGCTGAACCCCTCCTCCTTTTATTTCTCCATGAGATAAGGATGAGCTCCTTATTTTTAGGAGCTCACCCTTATCTCCCCAATTCGGCAGCAAGGAGGGGCTTACGCCCCTCCTTTTTCTTCCACGCACTTCCCAAGGGGAGGGGCCACGCCCCTCCCTCATATCCCATTTTATTAGCCATTTAATCAAATTAAGTGGCAAGATGGTTTGGGTTCATTTTATGAGTCCAATCCTAGTCAAAATAGGATTTTTATGAACCCATTTCAATTTCCTCCAATTCCTAATCCAATTAGAATTTAATTGAGCCATGACTCTATTGAACTCTTCAATCCTAATCTAATTAGGAGTCATAAAATTAATTAAATTAAATTTAAAATTAATTAGGACTTAAACTAATCCTAATCTAATTAGGACTTATTAAATTTCAGCCCTAAGACAATTAGGACTTTAGAAATCCTATTCCAAATAGGATTCTAATTTAATTTGAAATCCTAATCCAATTAGGACTCCAAGGATCCTACTCCAAGTAGGACTCGTGATCAAGTCCAATTAATTAAATTTAATTAATTAAATTAAATTGCAATTCGATTGCAATTGTTCCTTCTTCCAACCACTAACTCTTAGCGGGTTATCCATTTATCAATCTAATTGATTATTTGTGATTCCTAATCACATTCAACCATCGGATCGGTCAATACCTCTAATGTGTGTGACCCCATAGGTTCTATTGTGACTGGTAGTGAGATATATTGCGATCTCTATCACAATATCATTGAAAACTTCTTTCAATGGGTTGAAACAATTTCAACTCAACTCATCAGGGTTTATCGACATCAAGATGATCCCTGTGAGTCTCACCATCCACCAGTGACACCTAGCAGTATGTATTGGCCACCCAGCAGAATAGAATGATGAACCTCTAGGTGCAGTTATCGTATGATACATCCTTCTATCGTGGATCCCTACAGACCGGAGGTCATGGATAACTCGTCAAACCCCGTCGTCTGTCATATGTCTAGATTTATTTGACTTGAGTTCGATAGTGAAAAACTCTTTCTCCACTTTATATTACTGCCCTGGCCAAGGTCTTAGAACTCAGTCTAATAAATCACATAGGATCACTCCTCTTCTATCAAGGTCGATAGATTCCATGTAAGTGCATACCCTACTCCTACAGTGAACTTACTGCAGCCAATCTACACTACAAGGACCCATATGGCTAGAGACCATGTATACGTGTAGTCAAACTACAATAACCTCACTGTGAGTAGCCGAAGCACCGCAGGTTAAAGGACCAGTCATACTACTGCAACATCAAGCAAGTCACTGACGAGTGGATAGACATCCAAGTGACTTCTTGTCTTGGTCATGCTCAGTACCCTTGTTCTCTAACAAGCACCTGCACTATCACTTCAGTGTCCCTACACTGTGGACTCGAGTCTCGTCCATCCATAAGGAAAGCGATCTGTGCACTGATCGGATCGATCACCGTCCTCGTGATGATCCATTGATCATGAGCATTTAGAAATTAATCACCAATGATACATGGCTCAAATTCTCAACTCTTGAGAATTTGTACCATCATCTTATTAATTTCTTGGACGATTCATAGACACATAAACAATATGAATGAAAAGATGCCCATTTATTATTCGATAATAATAAAGTCAAGTACAAATTTATGTCCTAGAATTAATAATGTGTCCGCCAGATTGGCTTCTAGGGCATACATCTAATAATCTCCCACTTGCACTAAAGCCAATCAGACATATATCTAAGTCCCATCTTCTCAAGGTGGGCTTCTGTCTTCTGCTGATTTAACTGCTTAGTGAGCGGGTCTGCCACGTTGTCTGCGGAGTCTACTCTCTGTACCTCGACATATTTCTTCTCGAGGTATTCGCGTATGAGGTGAAAGCGCCGCTCTATGTGCTTGGACTTCTGATGAGACCTTGGCTCCTTAGCAAGAGCTATGGCGCCATTATTATCGCAGAGAGTGTGATGGCATCCGATGGCATTACATCTAGCTCTGCAATGAATTTGTTGAACCAGAAGGCTTCCTTTGCAGCTTCAGAGGCGGCGATATACTCAGCTTCCATGGTAGAATCAGCAATGATCGGTTGTTTGGAACTCTTCCAATTTATCGTACCACCATTGCACAAGAACACATATCCAGATGTAGACTTTCTATCATCAATATCAGTCATAAAGTCTGAATCTGTGTATCCTTCTACCTTTAACTCCGATGCTCCTCCAAAGACCAAGAACAAATCTTTAGTTCTTCTTAAGTACTTAAGAATGTTCTTCACAGCTGTCCAGTGCTCTTCACCTAGATTCGACATATATCTGCTAGTAACGCTCACAGCAAGGGCTATATCAGGTCGTGTACACAGCATGGCATACATGAGGCTTCCTATTGCAGAAGCATAAGGAATCCTGCTCATGCGTTGAATCTCTTCAGATGTGTTGGGGCACATCTTTTTGGAGAGATGAATCCCATGCCTAAGGGATAATAGACCCCTCTTGGAGTTTTCCATACTGAACCTCTTCAGTACCTCCTCTATGTACATCTTTTGTGATAGGCCAAGCATCCTTTTAGATCTATCCCTATAGACCTTTATCCCCAAAATGTAGGATGCTTCCCCAAGGTCTTTCATGGAGAACTCTTTTGATAACCAGACCTTGACCGAGGTTAGCATAGGAATATCATTTCCTATCAGGAGGATGTCATCCACGTACAGTACGAGGAACACGACAGCACTCCCACTAACCTTCTTGTAAACACACGGTTCCTCTTCGTTCTTGATGAACTCAAACGATTTGATCGCATCATTAAAACGAGTGTTCCAACTCCGAGATGCTTGCTTTAGTCCATAGATGGACCTTTGCAGCTTGCAGACCTTGTGATCACCATCACTGGAAGTGAAACCCAAAGGCTGCTCCATATAAATATCTTCATCAAGATATCCATTCAGGAAAGCAGTTTTTACATCCATCTGCCATATTTCATAATCATGAAATGCTGCAATAGCAAGCAATGTTCGAATGGATTTCAGCATGGCTACAGGTGAAAAGGTCTCCTGATAGTCAATGCCTTCGCGCTGACTATACCCTTTCGCTACTAGCCTTGCCTTATAGGTCTCTACCTTTCCATCCGAACCTATCTTCCTTTTATAGATCCATTTACATCCAATAGGTACTATACCTTCTGGTGGATCTACTAAGGTCCAGACTTGGTTGGAATACATGGAGTCTATCTCTGACTTCATGGCTTCCAGCAGAATCGATATCAGATATCGCCTCGTCGTAGGTATTGGGATCCTGTACATGTTCCCTATCTCCCATGAGGAACATTTTCTCGGTGTCCTCTACTAGTATACCTAAGTATCTATCGGGAGGATGGGAGACCCTACTAGATCTACGAGGTGGAGGAGGTACTACGTGTACTGGCTCTGTATGAATAGGTTCTATAGGATCCATGACTCGTTGCTTTTCAGAGACTCTCTCTTCAAGCTCAATTTTTCTCCCACTGCCTCTATCAAGGATAAACTGTTTTTCCAGAAAGACGGCATGTCGGCTCACAAACACATTGTGATCCTCTGAGATGTAAAAATTGTATCCTAATGACTCTTTAGGATATCCAATGAAACGAGCACTTATGGTCCTAGGCTCTAACTTGTCCGCCTGTAGTCGCTTGACGTGGGCCGGACATCCCCAAATCTTGAGATGACCAAGACTCGGCTTCTTACCATGCCATATCTCATACGGTGTGGTAGGAACGGATTTAGAGGAAACTCTATTCAATAAATAAATTGCGGATAATAAGGCATCTCCCCAAAGAAATATAGGTAGATTAGTGAAGCTCATCATGGATCGGACCATATCCAATAGAGTCTGATTCCTCCTTTCTGACACCCCCGTTGAGTTGAGGTGTACCCGGAGGTGTCCATTGTGAGACTATGCCATTTTTCTTGAGATAATTCCGGAATTCCCCACTAAGGTATTCTCCTCCTCGATCTGATCGAAGAACCTTAAGGGTTTTTCCAATCTGTTTTTCTACTTCATTTCTGAACTCTTTGAACTTTTCAAAAGACTCAGATTTGTATCTCATAAGATACACATACCCATATCGTGAATAGTCATCGGTAAAGATAATGAAGTATGAATAACGACCCCTGGCTAGCACATCGAATGGGCCACACACATCAGTGTGTACCAGGGTAAGTATTTCAGTGGTCCTCTCCCCATGTCCTACAAAGGGTAATCTAGCCATTTTTTCTTGAAGACAGGACTCACAAACTGGATATGACTCGGAAGTCAATGGGCCAAGAAGCCCATCTTTCTCCATTTTGTTCATTCTGTCCTCTCCAATATGGCCAAGCCTGAGGTGCCACAAATACTTCTGGTTTATCTCATCTCTGGATCTTTTAGATCCTATGGCACTCACTACTTGCTCAGACACATTCACAGACACATCAATATGCAAGTGATAGAGACTATCAATCATGAAACCACGTGCAACTAATTTATTTCTGAAATAAATAGAACAACAGTCTTTGTCAAAGGTCAAAACATGACCATCCTGTGCTAAACACGAAACAGAAATCAAATTCCTGCGAGTAGCAGGGACATAATAACAGTCTCTAAGCAATAAACTAAATCCAGACGGTAATCGCAGAGGGTAGGTGCCCACAGCTACAGCAGCAACTCTTGCCCCGTTGCCAACCCGAAGGGTCACTGCACCTTCCGCCAGCCTCCTACTTTCCTTTAGACCCTGCATAGTAGTGCACAAATGAGCACTAGAACCAGAATCTATAACCCAACTAGAAGTAGAAGAAACCGTAAGGTTAGTTTCAATCACGAGCAAGTCTAATATACCTTCAGAAGGTGTGTCTTTTTGGTTCTTCAGGCTCTCGAGGTATGAAGGGCAGTTCCTTTTCCAGTGGCCGTTGACGCTGCAGTAGAAACATTTTCCTTTGTCATCAGCCCTTTTCTTATGAACTTCCTTCTTAGGCTTTTTGTCTTTCTTGTGCTTCTTTGCAGGCTTCTTTTTCTTCCAAGTAGACTTTCTCTTGGAACCAAAAGTCAGCTCAGCAGCCAGAACAGAGCCCCTTGAACCTTTCAAGGCCCCTTCAGCAGTTACCAACATATTCAACAATTCGGTCTTTGTGCATTCAATTTTATTCATATGGTAGTTTACTATAAACTGACCAAATGAATCAGGAAGGGATTGCAGGATCAGATCTATCTGCAGTTCCTTATGCATGGACATACCGAGCTTCTCAAGTTCCTCGAGGTCCTTGATCATAGTCAAACAGTGATCGTGGACAGACTGCCCCTCACGCATCTTTGCCTTGAAGAGCCTCTTGGACACTTCAAAGCGTGCAGTGCGGCTCTGCTCACCATACAACTCTTGCAGATGAGCCAGTATTTCCCTAGCAGTCTTTATGTTCTCATGCTGGCATTGAAGTTCGTTAGTCATGGATGCCATGATGTAGCACTTGACCCTAATGTCATCATCAGTCCACTTCTGATGCGTCTCACGCTGATCATCAGTAGGACGTGCTGGTAGCCTAGGGATATCATTCTCGAGCACATACCCTATTTTCTCACAATTCAGAACAATTTTCAGGTTCCTAAGCCAGTCTTTATAGTTGGTTCCGGTCAGTCTGTTGGTCTCAAGGATTCGGGTCAAAGGGTTTGAAGCTGACATTGTGATCTGTAGAGAGTAAAGATTCTAGTTAGACTTTGTACTTGAACTTAATTTGTTCTAGGGACTATTAAAACAAATATGCTCCCACTATTTTCTCGAATCCCTCATACTCCCCTGATGGAGAAACGAAAACCCTACGCGACTAGGATTTCTAGTGGGTACTGCGGTCTCACCGATTTACATGCCGCCTCACCTAACAGTTATTGGTGACATATAAATGGATGAGTGTACAACTCTTGTACAATGCTTCTCAAGCATATTGCAGTGGTACTTGGTCTCTAAGTGATGAAGACCTCACCTAACAGTTATTGGTCCCATTACTTAGTTAAGTCAGACCCACCGTATAACCGCGGAAATAAAGTCGTCATTGGGTCCTCACCTAACAGTTATTGGTGCCCAACCCCACCTTTACCCCACAACATCTCATGTCTAATAGAGAGGTCCAGTCCCCCGATGCAACTTGCCCACTGTGTCCAGCCGAGACAAATCAACGCCGGAAAGACCTTAGCAACTCTACTACGGTGGAAGACCTATGGACTTAATATTGCATAATCAAGTCTTAGTGTTTGCAACTTGAGTTCTTCATAAGAGGTAATCGAACAATTGGCCAGGTAAGCAGGTGGGAGGCTCTCCTTACTCAGAAAGTAAGGTCCTAATTAAGTAACCACCTTATAGGCTTGCCTAGACACCAATTAGATCAATTAATCTAATATGACTAACTCATGTTGGTTCACCCTCGACTGATTAGGGAGGTTTCGATTTAGGTCTCACTCGATCGCGTATTCACATCTCATGCAAATATAAGTCTACCCGCATAGACATAAGCATTAAACATCCAAGCATTTATCAAAAATAAAATTAAATGGTGATGATCATGGATCCAAGATGGGGTCATTTTACAAGCACATGCACGTCAATTGGTTTGATCGTCTTCAACTCTTGACTCGATCTTGATCCTCTAGGTCCAATTGTGATCAACTCCTTAATCTATCTTCAATCAACCCTTGATCTTGATCTGCGCATGTTGAGCTTGTTGATGTACATATCGATCAACCATCGACGTGCAACACACATCACAGTTTACATCCCAGATTGCTTTAAAAATTAAATAAAAATAAAAATAAAATTACAACCCTTTTCATTGAGACACGCAGGTCTCTAATACATGAATTTAAGATGCACGCAGGGATCTGAAAATTAAAATTACATGCATCACAGAACATCACAGAACATCGCAGAACATTTCAGCACATTCAAAGGGTCCATCCATGATCATCACCATACGCATCACATGCATAAAAAATTATTTTCAGATCTGTAATTTAACTGATTATATCATCTCATGACTTGCTGATCATGCATGATTTGATTCTAAACATTTGTAATCACATTATTAATGCATTAGAATCATTAATCTAAGCATCCATTAATTAGTATGCAGAAAAAACAGCAAGCTGAAAATTCTGCATACTTAATTTTCAGCAAGCATAATCCCTTAAATTTCAGATCTAAAATGCCTTGAAAAATTTAATTCTTGTTGCCCAGATAGACAACCCAAGAGGGGGGGTGAATTGGGTTTTAAAATAATCTTACAATTTAAAACGATGTGGATGACTAATTAAAGCTATTGCAAGTTATTCGATTAATTGCTATGTGCTGTGAGTGATATGAGAGTAAGAGAAAGAGAGACAATCAATCACAAACACCAAGTTTTATAGTGGTTCGGAGCTAACCCTTGCTCCTACGTCCACTCCCCAAGTCTCACTTGGGAATTCACTATAACCCCTTGGATTACAGCCGGTTGTTTTCCAAGCTCACAACCAAACTTGTTGTTTTACGAGCTCACAACGAACTCGGTCGGTTTTCCCAGGCTCACCGACTAGAACCAACCCCGATTGTTTTTCCGGAATCACAATCGAACGCTTACACGTTGGTTTTACACTCGGCTCACCAACCAACTTCTATACCCTTGATTCAATCCCCCGATTGAACCAAGCAAAGACAATGTGTAGATGAAAAGAACAAACAGAAAAATACAGCTTCTCAAAAGCAGATAAATGGCAATATGAACAATAACGAAGTTAAGAGTCCTCAAACGCTTTTAAGTTGGAGAAGAGGAAGGGCTTCTTGAACTTCGGGTCTCCTCTTGAATGTGTAGTCGACTTGAATGCAGGAGGAGGCTCTTTCAATGTTGGGAAGAAGTAGGTGGATGCAGTTAATGCTGCTCTTCCCTCTTTTTCGTTGAAGAACAAGTTGCAGAGATTGAAAGCTTGATTACTTGGAGTGGAATGGTTATTCTCTTCTTTGCTACAGTCCTCTGTGGCTATTTAAACCAACCCCCACGGAAACTAGCCGTTAGAGAGCTTTTTCTGCCCGTTCTGCACACTCTATACACCCTGACAATGTGTCCGTTGGTGGGTTGGAGTCGACTCGCGCGATCAGGAGTCGACTCGGCTGTAGCGGGAGTCGACTCATGCTTTTCTGGAGTCGACTCGGCAACTGCTTCGAATTTGAATTAAAGTAGCCTCTTAGACTGGGAGTCGACTCGTCTTGACCTGGAGTCGACTCGCCAACTTCTGGAGCTGACTTGGCTTTCTCGGAGTCGGCTCATCCCATGGAGTCCGTGGATCTATTTTTGAATTTGGTCCACTCGAGTCGACTCGACAATCCTGGGAGTTGACTCGGCGCTCAGAGCCCGAACTCCCTATCTTCTGTCTTTTGCCTCGTCCAGTCTTGGAGTCGACTCGAACTTCCCCGGAGTCGACTCGGCTCTCAGTTTCCGAAACACTGTCTTCTGTCTTTTTGATGTAGAGCTGCCTTGGAGTCGACTCTAGCTGTCTGGGAGTCGACTCGAATCTCAGAGACAGTAAATTGGTCTTCTGTCTTCTTTGTGGTCGCGGAGTCTCGGAGTCGACTCGCGTATTGCGGGAGTCGACTCGAATCTCAGAGTTCGAAAAACGTTCTCCGACTTTTTCCTTGTGTTCCTCTGAGAGTCGACTCTCACTTTCTTTGAAGTCGACTTGCCAACCATCGGAGTCGACTCGCGTTCCACTGGAGTCGACTCGAATCTCAGACCCGAAAACTGCTCTCTGACTTTTCTGCCTGTGGCTCCTTGGAGTCGACTCTTGCTACCCTGGAGTCGACTCGGTGAACATCGGAGTCGACTCGCGCACTTCAGGAGTCGACTCGCTGACAGGTTTTGAGTTGATGCTTTCTGTTCGTCTGTCTGTTCTAAGTCGGAGTCGACTCGTACTTATCCGGAATCGACTCGAGCCCGTGCCAGTGAACTTGATACGCTTGGAGTCGACTCGTGATACTCTGGAGTCGACTCGAGTCTCAGACTTTGGTTCAGGCTGACTTCTTAACTTATCCAAAATATTATGAACCAAGTCTAGAGACACTTAGACAAGATTTTCACTGAAACACTTAATTGAATTCATTAGTAAACAAGAGATATACTCAAATGCTTTGAGCTCATCAAAATCAAATAGGGTTTTAATCAATCACTCCACAATCTCCCCCTTTTTGATGATGACAAAACATTAAGTATATGTAAAGTGAATTGCTCAATAAACAATGAAATAAAATCCATAATTGAATTCAAATGTCTGGTAATTCAATTTATCCAAGCTTGAAAGGAGTGAAACAATAAATTTCGGAGTTAAAGCTCCCCCTTTCATTTGGAATTATATAAGCCTTCATATTATACAATCAATTGTTTGGCTTATATATCTTTAATGATTTAGCTTGATTAATATTCAGATTCTCCCCCTCAACATATGCATTCTACTATGTTTTGATTCTCTGAATTTCCTTTTAATGCTTTGAAGTTTTTGAACTGAATTTTTTGTTTTTAGAGGGAAAATCTGTCAATTTGTTCTTGAGTAGGATTCAGCTAATCTCCGAATATCCCTTGAATAGATTCTGGAGATTACTCCATTAGGAGCCCCAAAAGAGAGATAATGAGCCTCGAGGTACCAAATCCACTTAGAACAAATTTTGTGTGTTTTAACAGTTTTTTTGATTTTCATTGATTCCTTTTACATATTTTATACATATTTCTCCCCCTTTTTGTCATCGTATCAAAAAGAAGGTAAGCACACACAATCAATGGCACAACCAATCAATCATCAAATGGCACAGAATTGAAGAAAATATGGTTACTCATTGTATTGATTTGCATGTAAATACATATGAGAGTACAAAAAAATAAGGCAAAACAATACAGTCAAAACAAAACACAAAAAGTAGCTATGGTCTCCTCGAGGATGTAGCTCCTCCTCTCGAAGATGTATCTCCTCCTCTCGAGGACGTGGCTCCTCCTCTCGAGGATGTATCTCCTCCTCTCGAGGATGTGGCTCCTCCTCTCGAGGATGTAGCTCCTCCTCTCAATCTGCTCTGCTCCATGAGGAGGGTGACTGCATCTGTAACATGCCCGAGCTGAGTGATAATGGACGAAGTGGCTCTGCTATGTGTAGTAGAGAGCTCAGTCACCGACGTCTAAAGTGCGTCCAGCTTGTCGATGAGCACATTCGACAAGCGCTCGGCCCCCTCGGTAGTGGTGTGCATGTCACGACCGATGTCCTCCCTCATCTGTCGAGTGGTGCTCGTGACCTCACTCATGCTATGAAACTGGGCCTGGAGCAAAGTCCTCATGTTGTAGATCTCTTCCCGCACATGAGCCGTCATGTCAGTCACGGCCGTCAGGGAAGGGACCAACGCTGAAGATGGAGCGGGAGAGGGAGCAGGCACCGAACCTCGGAGCTCCCGAAGCAACTCATCCCTCAGATCTCGGACTATCTCCTGCCGCAGCTCCCGGAGCTGCTCAGGAGCGATGCGGACCTCCATGGATGGTGGAGCCGAGGAGGAGGGTCCGGCGGAGGTGGTAGGAGCAAAAGTGGATGGAAAGTCTGGTAAGTCGGGAAGGTCAGAGTCTGGCTCAGGACTGGGGGAAGGTCTGGTGGTCTGTGTGGTGATGGAAGACTTCCTAATCCATGTCCCCTCTCTCTTCCGAAACCCCATCCTGTGTAGGGTTCCTGCACGCGTGTGATCAGTCCATCGCAATGCGCGAAAGGGTTCCCCCTCAGGGATAGGAATCTCGTACTCCCTAAATAACAAGGTGAAGACCATACCGTAGGGCAAAGTGAGCCTAGGTCTGTCTAGTGGCTCACACATGTATCGATATATGAGTTTGGGGAAGTTGATTGGGGTGTCATGAAGCATGTAGAACATGAGAGCTAGGTCTCTCTCAGATACAAAGTCAAATCTCCCGGTCTTAGGAAAGATGGACCTAGACAATATACTTAGGAGGATCCGCATCTCAATCGGAAGTGAGCTAGCGGATACCTCGTCTAAGGGTGACTGGGGTGGATGCCCTAGAACGGCCGTAAGGGCCTCAACCCTGTCCTCGGGATGTGTGGGAGCCACCCCTACTAGTGGAAGGTGGAGGATGTGGGCAATAAGATCCTCCGTAATGAACAGAGGGACACCGGCTACCGTGCCCTCGATACCCCCATCTCCCCGATGGACGGTACCGTAAAACTCTCTAATGAGCCCTGGATATGTGGGGAAATCTAAGGTGAGGAAGTACTCTAAGCCCTGGGCCCTAAGTCTATCACTTATAGTGAACCCTTCCCGGGAGAGATAGTCGAAGTCGACATATCTCCCGGTGGTGACGGCCTTCCCGGCTAATGGCCTCGCGGGAACCGCCCTTGGCGGGGAACGAGCCGGAGGTTGTGGCCTCGCGGGATCGTGCCGAGCCTTGGAGCGCCTCTCGGGACCGGCCTCGGGTCGGGACCTCTTCCGGACTACGGTTTTACGCGGCATAATGACCTAGAACGGGATGAAAACCTAAAGGATGGTGAAAGGTCGACGGAGAAGGCTTGGGAACGACCGGGGACGACCTAGGAAGGGAGGAAAACCCTAAGGGATGGTGAAAAATCGACGGGAAAAAGGCCTTTGGGACGACCGGGGACGACCTAGGAGTCGGCTCTAGGGCTTGTAAACAGTGGTGGCTGAGAAAGAAGTGTTTTCGAAACGACAAAGTTAGGGTTAAAAAGTCGGATCCCGACTGCGAGTCGACTCCACTGAGTCGCGAGTCGACTCGACCTCGAGTCGACTCCAGAATATGCGCGAGTCGACTCTCCTTATGCGCCTGTAGACCTCGAGTCGACTCCCGACTATATGAGAGTCGACTCCCCCTCTGCTGCCATCTTTGCGAGTCGACTCCCGCAAATGCGCGAGTCGACTCCCCCTTAGGAGCCGACTCTGAAACTTACTCGAGTCGTCTCTAACTTTGGCACGCACCTAAAAATCATGTTATGTTCGTGCCGAATGAGGGAAAATCACTAAATTATGATCTGATTTGATGATCATTGAAAAGAAACTCTATTTTAACCACAACCTAATCATCAAAATCAACGAATCTAGTGGAAACTACTACTAGGATGGATCAATCACTCCTAATCCCCTCCTAAGCACACTAAACCTCTCTTCACTTAGGGGTTTTGTAAAAATGTCTGCTAATTGATCATCAGTACAAACAAATTGTAGTGTCACATCACCATTCAGTACATGATGACCCAAAGATTGATTCATAGATTGATTTTGATGATCACAAAACCTTGAAGTATAGATACTAATGTTTATGTTGCAAGGAGAAAGATATTTATTTTGCAAGGAACATAGCAAGTTGGAAGAACACAAGAAGGCCTCCAAAGCTCCTCAAGTTGGAAGAAAGCCACAATTTATTGGCCCAAGTTTAAAGTTCAAAGGATTCAAATTGGAGGAGTAAAATCAAAAGAAAAATTCAAAAGAACAGTCTTCGAGTCGACTCCAGTGGAATTCGAGTCGACTCCGGAGAAGTATGAGTCGACTCCGGAGAAGTATGAGTCGACTCCTAGGAGTCACAGGCAGAAAAGTCAGAGAGCAGTTTTCGGGTCTGAGATTCGAGTCGACTCCCGCATTGCACGAGTCGACTCCGAGACTCCGCGACCATCAACAGACAGAAAAACCAAGTTACTGCCTCTGAGATTCGAGTCGACTCCCAGACAGCTCGAGTCGACTCCAAGGCAGCGCTACACCAAGATGGCAGAAGGCTGTGTTTCGCAAAACTGAGAGCCGAGTCGACTCCAAGGAAGTTCGAGTCGACTCCAAGACTGGACAAGCCAAAAGACAAAGGATCGGGAGTTCGGGCTCTGAGATTCGAGTCGACTCCCAGGACAGTCGAGTCGACTCGAGAGGACAAAATTCAAAATTGGATCCACGGACTTCAGTGGATGAGCCGACTCCGAAATTGCCAAGTCAGCTCCAGAAGTTGGCGAGTCGACTCCAGGTTAAGACGAGTCGACTCCCAGTCGAGGCAAGCACATTAATTCAAATTTGGAACAGTGGCCGAGTCGTCTCCGGTAAAACACGAGCCGACTCCTGCAACAGGCGAGCCGACTCCTGATCGCGCGAGTCGACTCCGATCCCAACGGTAACATTGTCAGGAAATGCAGACTGTGTCCAACGGCTCTTTTTCTTGTCTCTAACGGCTATATTCTTGTTTCCACGCCATCTAAAGCTATAAAAACAAGAAGAGAGCTAGGGGAGAACTCATGGAAGTGGGAGAGATCATCTAGGAAAGAGATCTCAAAGAGATTACAAAGGAAATCTCCCATAAGCACAAAAGGGCCATCCAAAACGAAATAGAGAGAAGAAGAGCATCCAAGTGAATCCGAAAGCTTCCTCTCCATCCGTGTGCTGCCTCGGGGATCCTCTACTTCATGCCAAATCAGAGGAGGATCAAGTAAAGAAGAAGCCGAGCTCCTCCATCTTCAAAACTCGTTTGAGGGCTTCTCTTTACTCTATTTGTTTATATTGTCATATCTGCTTGTTTAAGAAGCTTTGATTTGTTTTTATTCTTTGTTTTAATATCTTGTAACTTGATTCAATCAAGGGATTGAATCAAGGGGTTAAAGGTTTGTTGGTGAGCCAAAGGGAAAACCAACGGTGTAAGGTTTGTTGGTGAGCCAAAGGGAAAACCAACGGGATTAAGGTTTGTTGGTGAGCCAAAGGGAAAACCAACGGGGTTTAGGTTTGTTGGTGAGCCGAGGGTAAAACCAACGTGTAAGGGTTTGATTGTGATCCCGGGAAAACAATCGGGGAGGTTCTAGTCGGTGAGCCTGGGAAAACTGACCGAGTTCGTTGTGCGCTCGTAAAACAACAAGTTGGGTTGTGAGCTTGTAAAACAACCGGCTGTAATCGGTAGGATTATAGTGAAATTCCCAAGAGGTCTTGGGGAGTGGATGTAGGTGCTGGGGTGCACCGAACCACTATATGTCCTTTGTGTTTGTAATGCCTCTAGTTATTGTCTAACTAACACACTTACTTACTTAGATAAATTGCTTGCTTAATTCTTATCCGCACATCCTTTAGTTGCAAGCATATTTAATCAAGTCGAAGTCTATACATCAAACCCTTGCTAAGTTTAACTTTCACTGTGCATCTAGACAACTTAGCATAGTTAATCAAAAAGTTTTAGAAGTAGTTTAAAAGTTTTAAAAGACCCAATTCACCCCCCCTCTTGGGTTGTCACCTTGGGCAACAAGTGGTATCAGAGCAGGTGCTCAAGATTAATTGTTGATCTCACGATCAAGAGCCAAAGATCATGACAACTCAAATAGATAGTTTTCTAGGAGAAGGACAGTTAATTGATAGGCCTCCACTGTTTAATGGCATAGACTACACATATTGGAAAGCACGCATGCGCATTTTTATTCAATCACAAAACTATTATTTATGGAAAATCATAATAAATGATCTTCACACACTCTCTCAAACTTTTAATGAAAAGGATTTAGCACAATTGAATGCTGATGCCATGAACCTTTTATATTGTGCATTAGATAGGAATGAGTTTAATTGCATATCTTCTTGCATGACTGCTAAAGGAATATGGAATATGCTTGAAGACAAATATGAATGCACTAACAAATCTGAAACATCATGTGTAGAAGGAGAGCAGTATCATATTGAAAATCCATGCTTGGTGGCACATGAGGTACATGCTGGAACTGAAAGCAATTTTACATTTGATGAACTCCACGATGCCTTTTCTGATTTGTATTTAGAATATAAGAAACTTGTTTGTAAGAACAAGAACTTGAAGAATGAAAATCAAATTCTAATAGATGAAAAACTGAAACTAAATTCTGAAAATGAAAGCTTAAGGTCATTTTCAGAAGAATTGATTCAGAAAAATCATAGCTTAATTAAAGAAAATCAAAACTTAAGTAATGAAATTAACCAATTAAGATGTTTTATTAACAAATTCACTGTGAGTTCAGAAAGATTAAAAATAATGTTTGAAAGCCAACATGCTGATTTTGATAAATCAAAATTTAGCTTGACTCCTTCACTTAGCCATAAATCTCTAGAGAAAAAGGTTATCAATTTACCAAGCAAACCATTAAATAAGATAACTTATTTCAAAAATGAAAAGGATGGGAATAACAACTTTACCTATCGTTCTAGTATAATTAAATCAAATGGTAAAGTTATTACTATTAAACAGATATGGGTTGCAAAAGGAACCATATGTCCTAACTCTCAAGGACTCAAGCAAGCTTGGGTACCCAAAATGAGAAAATGAGGATGTACACATAGGTGTACCAAGGTACCTATGGAACATAAAGAAACTTAAAAAGTTATTAACAAAAAAATAATAATGAAATCAGTAATTCTTGCATCTCATCATTATTTGTGCTTTAGTATTTGATATGATTTGCTAGTAGTGATCAATTTTGTGATATAGAAAATACTTTTGGAAATATAATCAAATCTCTTCATTTTTTAGTATACTTTACTCACTATTGGATAAGTTGCTAAATGATTAATCAATTTATTAAGAATAACTCTATGAATTCTCTATATGCTTGATTGAGAGTTATTATCCATGGCATTATTATTTATTGATCATAGATATGATAATGTGTACTTGGTATGCTTTTGAATATATGCACTATGAATACCAAGAAACCATCCTTGGCATATAAAATCAACTCATGCTAGTATGTACTTAATCTCAAAAGACCTTGCCATAGGCTTACTTAGATTATCTACTTAAAGGTCAAAGTTTTGCTATGCATGCTAACTAAGGAAACAAACAAAAATCATTTCTAAATCTAAAGATGTTGTTTCCATCTCCAAGTTTTCAAAAGCTTACATTGGATTTATTCTTGAAAAATAAAACTGAAGTATTTTCTGTATTTACTAAATCTTGTAAAAGTGGTTCAAATGATAAAGGTTTCCAAACTGTGAAGATAAAGAGTATCATGGCACAGTGTTGAAAACCAAAATCCTGATAAAGGTTATACAGAAAATAATATTAAATCCAATGATTTCAGCACCAAGGACACCATAAGCAAAATAGGATTAATAGAATTCTTGAAGAAATGAAAAAGACAATTATGTATGATAGTCATCTACTTAAATAATTTTAAAAGACTATCATCACTGCTTGTCATACATATGATTTCTATTTTTGGTGAAAATTTTGATCTTCTGAAAAATGGAAAATGAACCATTGCATATCTTTCATATTTTTCAGTCGTACATGTTATTATGAAAATAATGCCAAATCTGATAAAGATACTTCTATCCTTGGATATCATTCATCAAGCAATGCATATAGAACATTCATGAAAAATTCTAGTTGTAGAAGTATCAATTCATTTTATTCTTTATGAGACTAATGATTTATTATCAAAATACTAAAATCAAATTATATGGTTAATCTTTTACATATGCACTTAATGAAGAAAAATTGATGACTACTAAAAGACTAAATCAAGAAAAGAGAAAATAGATCTTGATAAAGATTCTTGCATGATTAGAAGTAAAGATCATCATTATCATGTGCTTGCTTCATGAGCTTTATATTCTGTCAAATGAATGTGTAGAAGTCACTCCTATGTGGTTACTTCATTAAAAAGGAGATCTATGAAAAATAACCACCATATTTAAAAATACACATTACATATATGATAAAGCAATATGTGATTTAGAACAAGCATCAAAAGCATGATATATAAAAGCTTAAGCAACCTTTTTGATAGAAAGTAATAGTAATAAATCTATGCATCAAAAAGATGAATTTGTGATATCTTATTTGCTCAAAGTATGCATTGATGACATCATTTTTGGTTCTACTAATGAAGAGTTATATTGCAAAGTGAGTTTGAAATATGATGAATGAATTAACATCTTCTCTCAAACTCCAAATTAAGACAAACAGGAAAGGGGATCTTCATTGACCAACGTTAGTCCACAAGAAAACTCTTATAGAAGATTGGCATGAAGAAGATATATCTATGACCCCATCTTGTAGAATTTGAAAAGGATGAGCAAAGTAGATCTATTGTGTTAAAGCTGTATTGAAGCATGATAGAATAATTATTTTACAGCTAGTAGACCAGATTGTATGCTCATTATGTGACCTTGTGCAAGACTTCTATCTAACTTTAATTAATCATATTTTATTGATAACAAATAAATCATAATCTGAATTTTGATAGAAACAAATGTTTAAGATAAATTGATTAAAACATAGTTAACATATCTTATTGATAATTATCTTAAGCAAATAGAATCTAACTAAA